>NC_133107.1:14395501-14413101 GCF_022965805.1 Primulina eburnea
CAAGATCGGGATATCCAATGGTCGTTAAAATAAAAGTAGCTCAACTGGTACCAGGATTACTTTGCCAAGACCTATATATCCAGGAGGTCTTGGGTTCGAATCCTGAAAAGGTAAAAGCTTCAGTACCTGGGATGAAGAAGTCCTATGAGTAATGGCGCATGGGAAAGCCCGTGAGAGAAAAGGCCCATGATCGGGATAGCCCATGGTCGTTACATTATGGGTCCAATGGAATTGGAAATCCTGGGTGGTAAGAAGTATTCATTTGTTTGTGTTGATGATTTCTCACGTTTTGTATGTGTAAGCTTTTTTAGAGAGATAACTGACACATTTGATGCTTTTAAGAAACTACATGCTAGATTATTAATCTGCACAATTTTAAGGTTGATAACATCAAAAACCGACCATAATAAAGAGTTTGAGAATTCAAATTTTACAACTTTGTGTGATAAGAAAAACATAACTCATGAATTTGCATATCCAAAGACTCCCCAACATGATGGTATAGCCAAGAGAAAGAATCAAACAGTGTAATAGATGGCTCGGGTCATGTTGACTTCTAAAAATCTTACAAAACGTTTTTGGGCTGAGGCTTTAAAGACAACATGTCATATTTCAAATCGTGTATATTTAAGGAGTGATTCCAATGTGACTTCCTATGATATTACCATAGAAAAGAGGCCAAACCTTTAGTATTTTCAAGTCTTTGTATGTGTATGCTATGTGTTGAATGAACGAGATCATCTTGCTAAGTTTAATTCTAAAACTGAATTTTTTTACCAATAATAGTGTATATAGAATCTTTAATTTAAGAACTAGAACAACTATATAATCCACTAATGTTGTGTTCGATGATCTTTTAGATCTGGCATTTAAGACAGTCGAGGAAGATGTAGACGGACTGTTGGATACATCTAAGTCATTGGTCAGAAAAGATGTTGAGCCAGATATTACAACACACAGCACAACACTGCCTTTGACTGAGACAGAAACGAAGGAGGATGAACATGATGATGATACCGTGATCAATGATGGGAAATATATTCACAGTAAAATTCAGAAGAATCATCCATCATCAAAGATCATTGGAGAAGTACATTGGGACATGCAAACTAGAAGAAATGAGAAATTTGACTACCGAAAAATGATTTGTTTAGTATGCATGAGTTTTGTATACTGTTAGGTAACACACTCTTGCTTTGTGTCACATATTGAACCAAAAAATATTTTGATGCATTAAAAGATGAATTTTGGGTCAATGTTATGGATGGAGAACTTGAGCAGTTTGTCCACAATGATGCATGATATTTAGTTGTAAGACCTGAAAATGTGAATGTAATTTGAACTAAATGGATTTTTAAGAAAAAAAACTGATGAATCAGATAATATTATTAGAAACAAGACATTGTTGGTCGCTCAACAGTACACACAATTTGAGGGTAGAGTTTGATAAAACCTTTGCATCTGTAGCCTGAATTGATTCTGTATGACTATTGCTTGGAATTGCATGCCATATGAGAATAAAATTGCATAAAATGGATGTGAAGAGTGAGTTTTTTAAATTGTATTTTAAATGAAGAAGTTTATGTAAGTCAACAAAAAGGAATTAAGGATCCACATCACTTGTATCATGTTTACAAGCTAAAGAAGGATTTAAGTATCCACAACCCACAAGATCACGAGGCATAGCGTAGAGTTTTTCCT
Organism: Primulina eburnea; assembly: GCF_022965805.1. Lineage (NCBI taxonomy): Eukaryota > Viridiplantae > Streptophyta > Magnoliopsida > Lamiales > Gesneriaceae > Primulina > Primulina eburnea. Next base: position 14,397,203 of record NC_133107.1, read on the forward strand.
CCTCATCCACCTCTAAGAAGATCAAAGAGACAAGTAAGGTATCCTGACTTTGTCCCAACTAAGAAATTAAAAGAATCATCCTCCTCCTCAAACCTTTTGGACCCCAATTTATCTTTTGGAGATGACTCGAATGATGAGTATTTTGAGTTATTCGCACGAACAAAACCTTGTTTTGCTATGAAGAACACAACATCTTCGACTGCTACTGTTCAACATCTTCTAAAGTAGAACCAAAGGATGTTCCAGGACCTAGTGATCATGTTTATTCTACTGAAGATGAACAATCCTTGGCTGAGTTTCTAGCTCGCTTAAAAAAAGAAAATGGTGCAAGAAAAGTACCTCTGATGATGAGGAGCTCAATGAGGAGATGCTACAAGAATTTGATGAAAATCATGCTAATGCTTCTAACAGTTCCTCTTCTGAATCTAATTTTGAGTATGAGGAAAATACCGATGATCACGAGTCAGAAGTTAGTGATGCTGAAGAAAGTGAGTTTGTTGATGACTTTGCTGATGCTACTGTCGATGTTGAGGCTGATGTTATCAACACCGAAGATAATATTGACTCCGTGGACTATGATGTGAGCAAGTCCTTCTCCACTAAGTTCTGCTCTGAAGTTTCTTTACCTTTGTGGCCATTGTACATCAATAAAGAATTTATTGAAGAAAAAAATATTGATGTGGATGTATGGACAACAAAATCTGACTGTTTTCTTCAAAAAATGAGGATGTTAGCTATTGTTAGCTCTGCGACTACATATTATGCCAGAAGATATGTTCTAGAATTTTACTACAATCTCCTATCCAGTGCTAGAGATGAAATATCAGTGAAGTTTGGCATGGTGTTTTTCCATGACAGGATTTTCTATTTTAATCCCGAAGTGATAAATGTCTTCTAAAAAACCCCTGCTGGAGAAGACGACGAGGAAGTCACCTGATTTCAATGTCACTACAGATGTTCTCATTGGAGGTATAGCAAAGATGTTTCCAGATCATCCCAAAAGGATGTTTGAAGCAGATTTAACTTCATTGTACTCTGTTTTGCACAAGACTGCAATAAAAACTGGACTCCCTCTACCAACACTACGGTGGTTATTAAACCTCAGGCCATTGTTCTCTATAAAATTTGTACTGGTAGTATCACTTTTAATTTTGGCCAGATATTATTCAATAATGTTTTGAAGTTTGCATATGGAGGCTTCAAATCAACCAATCTATCTTTTCCCTCTTTGATCTATGAGATATTTGAATCCCAAGGATTTTTCAAGCATATATAGATGAAGAACTATCTGATGCGGGTGTTCAACTGAAGATTGTACCTGCATATTTCAATGGACACAGAAAGTTTGATCTTTCCTGGTTTGAGACTAGTGTTGCCTAGGATGTTGACAACATTTGTGCTTCAGCTTCTGGAATCAAACCATTTGAAGCTCAATTTGTTTCTGGGGAAAAACCTTCTAAGTTTGTTATGTTCTCTACCTCTCATATTCAAGCTCAAATAGATTTTATCCGATAACAAATTCAGACTGCACGAGAGGTCGTGGAATTCTATGAACCCCAAGTGGCCGAGTATGAGTTGTTGGAAGTTGGTGTTCATTCCTTAGTTGAACAAAAAAAAAGGAGTAGAAGCCGAAGATGAAGCTGAAGCTGCTGGTGATGCAAAAATGGATGAGTCTGATGATGATCATGATACTACTGTACATACTTCATAGTTTATTTGATCATGATAAAGATAATGTTAGAGATGCTCTGTAGTTTTTTTTTTTTTTCTATCTATGAGTTTTTAGCCCTTTTTGATCATTTATCATGTTCTGTTAATAAAATTTCTGATTGTTCTGGTTTACGTGTTACAACACCTATTTAACAACATTGCACTCATTTGTCTTAATTCAGGGGGAGACAACTATCTAACTTAGAGGGGTTATTATACAGAGGAGATAATGCATATACGGAAGATAGTATTATTTTTGGATGTTTTGTCCATAAACCCAAAAATAGAAAAAACATCCCAAAATTGGGAGATTGAATGGAATACCTTATTCCTTAATTAATTTTTCCCATCTTATCAATAATGGGATGTTAAAATATTAGTTTTTCCTTTCTAGACTAATAAAATTTCTTTAATATTGATGTTTATTTCTAGATATTATATCATTATTAAAAAATGTTTATTTTCTAATGAAATTATTATTTCCATATTTGTGTAGGACTATATACAAGGAATAAACTCTAGGATATTTGAAGTATATAAAAATGGGGTCATTGATCTTGTGGGTGTGGTTTTTAGAGTAGAAGGAGAGTAGTGAAACACCATAGGAAGAACAAAAAATTATATTAGTTAAGATTTTGCGTGATCGGATCACGAAGTTTGTAGTGTTGTCATGAAGTGTTGGAGACACTAGAAGACAACACTCATGTAAAATGTTGGTTGAAGAGTTATTTGGGCTCCGTGTTTCTGCGATACAATTGTTGCATCATTGGTTTTGTTTTTGTTTATTTATGATGCAATTTATTTCTTTTACTTGTTAAGAAATATCGTTTTTCGTAATTTTACTAGTATTGGTCTTGTAAATTATTTATGATTTCTAGTGAATATTTTACCTTAAAGCACTGTATAAGTAGTTATATTTATGCATGATCAATTATGTTATATTTTATTCATTAAAGTTTATTTGTGAGTTTAATTAATATATTTCGCTGAATGTTATGGATATGTGTTACAACATCTGCATACAATACTTAAAATCTGATACACACAATTTCAATATTTTCCAGAGTTTTATATTAAACAACTCTTTCAATGATCGTGTATTAGCGAGATTAAAGCTGTTAAACTTAATAAAATAATCAAAATTTTTATGCCTAACAACATGTATTTTCCATTAAAGTCAACTGTTCTTATCACAAATCACATGTAATTTTTATTAGAAAAATATGATTGATATTTAAAAAAAAAAAAAAAAAAGAGTGTGCATTGATCCACTACCACTCACGTGAAACATATAAATGATATCTAATAATATAAGTTATGTTTAAGCCTACAACTGTACAAATAAACAATATTTCAAACTATAGTTTTTTCACAACTTGACATCTTTTTCAAGAGAACTCTAGTGAGATTTTTTCATGAAATAAGTTTGTAAGAAAGATTTTCTATTTGAACTCATCCATGAAAAAGTAATATTATTATTATTTTACTTTTTTATAAATATAGAGCATGTCAGATCGAATGAAACCGTCTCACGATAAATTTACTCAAATTTTCGTAAAGCACATTGTATGGACTCTCTAATTAAAAATGTTCCTATTCTAGGGGCCTTTATGGAGACTGTTATATATTTACTATCGTTTTCTTTAACCTATAAAAATATTAAAAACTATCATTAGTTTCAAAAAATGTAGAATATGCATGAGCATGACAAACGTGAAGCCCTAAAACTTGTGATTTTTAGAGATTAGTATCCCGAATTTTAAGGGATTTGTCGAGTTCTGATATACTTTGTTAAGATATTTTTCCTTTTACCATAATGAAGTGGGATTATTACGCTATCACCTAAAATCAAACCAAGCCGTGAGATAGATTTAGGTCATTACATCACAAATAGAACCGGATTTGAGGCGATGTAATTAGGCCCCTGCCTCAGCCCAAAATTTTGCAGGCATGAAGTGCTTATGTATGGGGAAAATAACAAATTTAGGTCTGAACTTTAAATTTTTTTAGGAAGCCAATTATATTGCTATTTGAAGGGATTGTTCATATTATAATAGAGGTTATGTGTGTTAGAGTAGATGTCCTGCAAGTCAATGGTTGGCTAGGGAATTTATTGACTCAAGTGAAATAAAAAAATCTTTATTTTAATATAATTTAACTTTTTAATGGTTTCGTTATACTTTATCTGTATACCTATGCAATCAGCATAGATAAAGTCCTTGATTATGATTTAATACAAATGAATCGTAATTCGATGTTGAAACTCATTTGTAAACACTGCATATTCTAAATTCGTTCCTAGTCGATTCAGCCACCTAAAACATGGATAAAGATCTCTTGAGCTCGGAATAACATCTGTGATGTTGTGTACTGCGTTTCTTGGTAAAGACATGGAGATATCCTAACATGCAGATGGATAATCATATGATGATTATACCGAACAACCCTCCCTCGGACTTTCCAAGTGATTATCATTCATCGAGAGGATAAGTCAGTGGTTATGATTGTACATCATTAGTTCTTACGACCCGGGACAACATTGGGGCTCTATATGCTAGGGCTGTGCTTTGACTCGTCTATCGGCTCCAAGAGAGTCATCAGGTGGCGAGGTTGGGTACAGTTGCGACACATATAGGAGCCATTGCATTGTAGTCGGGGATTCACCGCTCACCTACGAGTATGGATATCCTATGTGATCTGATGAAATTATAGTGCGTGGACTATCTGACCAGAGTATGAGATGTACGTTAGAAAAGGAGTTCTCCAACAGTACATGTGATGCCACTATTTATAGTTATCACATAGTTATCGAATTATTATGCAACCCTCGATGAACCAATGGTGGCAAATTCGATCGGGATATATGAGATGAAGGGACCGTACTGTACGTTAATCATAATCGACTGGTTCTTACAGGCACTATCAGTGATACCAGGGAGTCATGGGACGATGCTACTAGACGCTCTTACCATGATTCGATGGGTTTAATCAGAAAATAGTTTCCAACATTCTCATTATCAAATGTTGGTGCATGAAATGAGGAAAATTAGGGTAAGCCCGAATAAAAGATTATGTCCTAAATCACAAAGAGTTGTGAACCCACGGCTAGCTATATCTCTAAATCATTCAGGGTCACACAAGCACTGGTTTATTTGTTCCCGTTGAGATAATAAATTCAATGGGTTGAATTTATGAGAAACAAGTTTGATATGATCAATCGATAAACTTATAAATAAAGTTTATAAAAGCTTATAGAAATTTTGAGAGAATGAGTGTTAAGACAGTCAAAAGAATACACCTGCCTTATTTAGACATTGGTGATCTCGAAATTAAAGTGTGCATCATAATAACAAACAAGTTGAAATTGTCACATCGATGATATTTGATCACCGATTGGGATTATGATGAGATTAATGTAATGGGAGCATGGATCATGGGCTTGTAAGAGTATAAGCCCATCATGAAAATTTATTGAAGTTCAAATGGACTTTAATAATTAATTATATTTTAATTGAGTTAAAATATAGCCCATTAAATTTTTATTAAATATGGTACTGAATTATGTTATATGGAGATATTCATGATATCATAATTTAAAACCTTGCACACAAGCAAAAAAATATATATGCATATTTTCGAAATATGCATGATTGTGGTGTGCTGATTTCGAGAATCATATATATATATAGGCAAAAACTTGTGTGAGACGGTCTCACGGGTCGTATTTGTGAGACGTATCTTTTATTTGTATCATCCATGAAAAAGTATTACTTTTTATGCTAAGAGTATTACTTTTTATTGTGAATATGGGTAGGGTTGACCCGTCTCACATATATATATGTGTGTATATATATATATATGTTTGAAATCCATTAACTTAATTAATGTGATTAATTATGGTAATTGCAATTAATCAAAATAATAAAATATATTATTACTTTGGTCAATATAATAGATCACCGAAGCTTCATAAAGCAATAAGGATTTGATTCTTATTTGGAGATAAGGCATCCGAAAGTTTGACTTCAGAAAACTTTTCGGCTCTTCCAATTTCTTTGTGCTCTCAAAAGATTTTAAACAAAAATTGTGTTATATCTCTACGAAAAATATCTTTTATACTTTCTAGTGCAAGTTAGAAGAGGAAAAAAATATTCCAGTCATGGACCTGATTCGGAGATCAAAGTAAAATCGTAGAGAAATTCAACAAGAGCTATATCCATTAACACCGAAATAGTTGAAGCCAAGTGAATTAATTCACTAAAGGTGTATTACTAAACATCCTATGTATGTTTGATTATAAAGACCATACGAGTGTCCAAATATTTTGATTGTCAAAATAAAATAAAAATTTTAAAATTTCCGCTGCGTTTGGGCACGAGAAAACCGAGATCCGACAATGTGATAGTTAATTTTTTATTTTTTAACATAGATAGTTAAAAAGAATTTTTTATTCTTGAAATAATTAGGATTATAGCATTTAGTATATTAAAAATTTACATATTATATTGATACTCACAGGAAATTTAGGGTCCGTTTCTAGTAATTGTCACTAGTCCAGACGCAGGTTTTGAAATTACCTCGAGCTTGAAATCACAAATAAGATCGTTAGAAAGGGGCCATGAGGGTGTCCTGGCGTAGCCCCCCGACGCTCAAGTAAGTGACTAAGAATATATGGTTGGAGCAGCTAAGGGTGCTGCTGAAAACAATATATTGAATGAATCAAATGAACACTCAAACCTGATATTTATAGGAGAATACCTGGACCCTTGGTGGGCTTGCCTTCCATTTGGGCTTGGGATGGGCTGGGGGTAGTGGGCCCATCCATGGGGTATCACCAGTCTCCCCCTTCCGAGTCGAACTGAATCTCAGGTTCAAAGTTCGATTAGTTGTGATGTCCTCGTGTTACTGAGTGCGAGTTGTGCATTTTCTTCCAGCCGTCCGTCAGTCTCCAAAAATTTGGAAACGAATCAAATCGCAATCTTGCTTTGAAAGGAAAGATTTGGTTGGCCTTCTACTATCAATAGAAGTCCCCTACTCACTTCAATTTCACTTTTCCCCTACAGAATTTTCTCTTCAATCCACCAGCTCTCTCCCGTCTAAATCTCATCTGCGTGTTAACCATAACACCGCTCCATCATCACCTCACTATCATCACTCACCTACGCCGCCGCCAGCCTTGCCTCCTACCCCCCGCCTGGCCGCCGCACCACGAGTGCTCCAGCCGAGCTGTCTCCCTGGGTGCTTATCCACCTCGCCCTCCTGCCATGCGCACGGTCGCCCAGTGCCGCCATGACCGTTGCCCTACCCCACGCACGCATGCTCTCGCCTCGCCCCAGCCTCGCCCTCCTGCCCTCGCAGCGCTCAAGCCATCATCTCGCCGTCTCCTTGCCCAGTTGATCCCCGCGATCTGGCCGAGCAGGTCGATCCCCGTAATTTTCGCAGCGGCAAACATCGTTCGTTATCGACAAACCAAATAATTTTTTCTAACCCGGCATGCCCTTGTCTCCCCCCATCTTCAAGGTCATCTACTAAGATTTTGCGGGAAAATAATTTTCCACGTCCCTCCGCTCTTGACTCCTCTGCTAAAATAGTTCTTAGCATGAAAAATAAAATTTCAACCTCCTCACCATCTAACTCCTCTGCTAGGTGATGCCTCAGCAGGAAAATAACTTGATTTCCAACTCCTCATCCTCTGACTCCTCTGCTAGGCGATGGCTCAGCAGGAAAATAAAATTTCCACCTTCTCACCCTCTGACTCCTCTGCTAGGCGATGCCTTAGCAGGAAAATAAAGGTTTCACCTTGTAATGCCCGAGATTTAATTACTGTAATCAGATGTTGATTAATTGACTTAATGTGGTTATAGCCGGGCCAGTCCGAGATTTTATTGGACCAAGAAGTAGGAAGAGCCAAGATGTGGGCCGAAAGTGTCTCGCCCGGGCGGAAGTTTATGTCCGCTCGAGCGAGACGGAATTATGCAAGAGGGCCGAAAGTGTCTCGCCCGGGCGGAAGTTTTTGTCCGCCCGAGCGAGACTGAATCGCGCAGAAGGGCCGAGAGTTGCTCGCCCGGGCGGTAATTTATGTCCGCCCGCGCGAGAGACGTGGGTTATGAAAATAATGCCACGTATCTTATGGTTGCATGCAATATATATAGATACATGCGTGAATTGCTGAGAATTCAGACAAAAGAATCGAGAAAGGGTTCTGTCATTTTATTGAAAAATCCTTACGCCTTTTGTGAGAAATCCGTCCGTCCGATTTTGAATCCGACTTCGGTATCGAGTTCCTAGCAACGTAGGCTACAACTGGACGTAAGTTTTACTACGTTTTGACATGCTTTGAAATTATGATATTGTCAGAATTGAATGGAACTCATATATGTTGTGCTTGACATAGTAGACATCATAGAATCGAAGTCAGATTAAGAAACGGACTGGTTATGGAATTGTTATGATTTTCGGAGTAGTTTTGGACTCGAGTTGATATCAGAATTGAATGGTTATCGATTATGGGATATTAGAATTGATATCTGACTGATATGATAGGGCTGGATATATTAAGATTATGATGTTATGTTGTTGAAACAGAATTTGATTGAATTCTGTTTGTACCCAGTATTAATCGAGTGGTGTATTGATATTATACTCCTCGATATTGTTCTTGTCAGATCGATATTGACAGGTGTTGAGTTCGAGACTTCGACAGAGTCAGAGTATCAGAACGAAAGGTATAAATTAATGTGGAGTTGGGATTGCACAACTCGAGTGAGGTGTGACTCGAGTTTCCCTAAATCACATACTTTCATTTATTGCATTGATATTTGCAATTGATCAGACTTATGATTGTAGTCTATTGAGTTATAGCTAATGTATGATAAGATTGATATGTGTAGTTTATTGATTTATAGCTACTGCATGTAATGACTGCTGATTCGCTAGTCATCGACTGATTTGCTTAGATACTGAATGCATGTATTGACTACTGAGTTGTTGAGTCATAGGCTGATTCGCCTAGTCACCGGCTGATTCGTCGGGTTATAGACTGATTCGTCTATTTATTGGCTGATTTGCCTAATTATAGCTGATTCGCTTAATCACAGGCTGATTCGTCTGGTTATTGGCTGATTCGCCTAATTCTTGACTGATTCGTCAATTCTGTGGCTGATTCGCCCAGACACTGGATATAAGTATTATATCGATGCCGTTTAGGGAATTGATTCATTCCTATCGACTGAGATTCGGTATAATTACTATTATTCAGACTTCGGGATCCCTAGGTTAGAGTTGAGTCGAGTCTGAGACGACGCGTCGGTTAGGTTGATTCTGATATGACATGTTGATTTACAGTTTTATATCATTCATGTTTGTTGAATTGCTACATGTTAATGATAACTGCTATATGCTTTTGTATATGTTTCTATATAATTGCATGTATACATTGTTTATACTGGGATTCATTCTCACCGGAGTTATCCGGCTGTTGTCTTGTTTTGTATGTGTGCATGACAACAGGTGGGGCTGGATCAGGGTCAAGAAGAGGATGAGAGAAGACAGATAGCGTGGTGATTCCGGACTTGATTTAGAGATAGGGTTAGACACTTGATATTAGCTGTTAAACCCTAGTTGAATACATATATGTTGTACATGACTTGTACTTTTATACTGAGATGTATGTTCATGTTTAATATGTAATTTGAGTAAATTACATTACGTTTCCGCTATGTATTTTAAAAAAAAAAATTTAGACCCTGTTTTATAATTGATTAATTAGTCCCAAACATGATTAAGAACTGGATTAGCGTCCGGGTCCCCACACACCTCCTCACCCCTGGCTCCTCTACTAGGCTCAGCCAGAGTAGGTAAAGTTTAATTTTTCTGCTTCACTATGCTCCTCTACTAGGCGATGCTGTAGTAGGAAAATTTAGTCTCCATCTCCTCATCTCTGCACCTCTACTAGGCTCAACCCAAGTAGGTAAAATTCAATCTCAATCTCCTCACCTCTGCTCCTCTACTAGGGGATGCCCCCCCAGTAGGAAAATTTTAATATCAATCTCCTCACCTCTACTCTTCTACTAGGCGATGTCTTAGTATGAAAAATTCAATTTCAATCTCCTCACCTCTGCTCCTCTACCAAGCTCAGCCCAAGTAGGAAAATTTTAATATCACTCTCCTGAACTCTTCTCCTCTACTAGGCGATGTCTTAGTATGAAAATTCAATCTCAATCTCCTCACCTCTGCTCCTCTACCGGGCTCAGCCCAAGTAGGTAAATAAAAATTCTCCGCCTCCTGACCTCTGCTCCTCTACTAGGCTCAGGAAAGTAGGAAAAATTTAATATCAATCTCCTCACCTCTGCTCCTCTACTATGCGATGTCTTAGTAAGAAAATTCAATCTCAATCTCCTCACCTCTGCTCCTTTACTGGGCTCAACCCAAGTAGGTAAATAAAAATTCTCCGCCTCCTGACCTCTGATCCTCTACCAGGCTCAGCCCAAGTAGGAAAAATTTAATATCAATCTCCTCACCTTTGCTCCACTAATAGGCGATGCCTTAGTAGGAAAATAAAATATTTCTCCTCCACTCTACTCCTCTACTATATGATGCCTTAGGAGAAAAAAATTATTTTTTCTTCTCCCACACTCTGCTCCTCTGCTAGGTGATGCCTTCGCAAGAAAATTAAATATTTCTCCTCCACACTACTCCTTTACTAGGCGACGCCTTAGCAGGAAAATAAGATTTCTCTCCTCAACTCTGCTCCTCTACTAGGCGATGTCTTAGTAGGAAAATAAAATTTAATTCATATCATCCTCATAATACAACAACATCCATGAACTTAATACAGGAACTTGGCTTTATTAAATTTCAATTGATTACGTAAAACAAATTCAGAAACAAAATACAGCAAAATTCAAGTCAAGAAATATTCTCTAAGGTAGTAAGCGTTCCCGAGCCTCTTTAGAGCCATGCCCGGTGCATTCTCCAACTTTAATCTCTGCTCATCTTGTACCTCCACAGGACAAAGTTACCCACTTCTTCCTTTCCTAATCATGTTAAGCTCCACGCGCGCTCTTTTTCCCTCATCCCTCATCACCCCTTCATAACACCGACGCGCGACTTTTTGGTCCCCGCACAAGACTCTAACTCCTTTTCCCATAGGAAACTTAAGCTTCTGATGATAATCTACGGCTCTGAAATCATTCAGGGCTGGCCGTCCTAGGATTCCATTATATGCTGAAAGGGTATCCACCACCGTGAATGCTATCATTTTTGTTACCCGCCGAGGATCAGTCCCCAAGGATAGGGGAAGCACAAGCTAACCCAAAGGCGGGATTGCCTGTCCTGCAAACCCATACAGCGGGGTGGATACCGGCTCAAACTCAATTCCTTCCACCTTCATTTGATCCAACGTGCTCTTGAACAAGACGTTTAAAAAGCTTCCATTATCAATAAATATCCTCGCCACATCATAATTGGCAATGGTGGCCGTCACCACCAAGGCATCATTATGTGGAGTCACAACGCCTCGGAGGTCTTCTGGTCCAAAGCTGATGGCGGGATCTTGTGGTAAGTCTGCACCACTAGATATCTCAAAGTTCTCCAACCTTCTCCCATGTGCCTTCCGAGCTCGCCCAGAGTCTCCATTAGTAACACCCCCGAGATCAATGAATAATTCCTCTCGTATGGTGGTTATCATCGTTCATTCCCCTTCTCGGCTCGACGGGCTCCTGTGGGACATCTTGACCTCGACCTTCCCTTCTCTGCTCCACGATCCTCTGATTTATCCATGGAGGGCCTTCACCACGCTTAGGGGACGAGCGAGACCTTTGTCGACTCCTGGATGAGGATCCTTATCGTCTATCCCGCGAAGGCAATCTAGCACTACACTCAACCTTTTGTGACTTCTCCCATCTCCCCTCGCGCTCCCTCGCCTCCATCACCTTGTCATGAATCTCATCTAGAAGAACATGGGATGAGATTTGTCCTCTGCCCCTAGCCTTATCATCTTCCCTCTCGCCCGCGATTCTCTTCTTATCTCCTCTTTCTGCTCCCTCAACTCTGCTTCCCTCAGGCCGCTGCTCCATCCTCTTATGCCACTGGGCATCTTCCAGATTTACATATTTTTCCGCCTGAGATAATAGATCATCATAGCTCGACGTAGGCTTCTTGACCAGTGACTTGAAAGACTCCCCTCCCCTCAGTCCTTATGTAAAGGCACTTATCAAGATGTCAGGGGTAGGCCGCCGGTATCTCCAGCGCTGCAATGTTGAAATGCTGGACAAATTCTCGCAAGGTTTGAGCCTCTTACTGTTTCATCTCGAACATGCTTAAATAATTTTTCTGGTGTCTTTTGCTGCTAGCAAATCGATGTAGGAAAGCCGTAGAAAATCCTCGAAAGACTGTACGGAGTTGGGCTACAGGGTATTAAATCATTGCTGGGCTGACCTCACCAGCGTGCCCAGAAACACCCTGCACCTGACACCATCCGAATATTGGTGCAACAAAGCCACATTCTCGAATCTCCCCAAGTGTTCTTCGGGGACCGTATGTCCATCATATTCTTCCACGTTTGACTATCGGAAATTTGGAGGAAGCCCTTACTCCAAAATGGCGGGGGAAAAGGGACTCTCCTTCTTGGACACTGGAGCTCTGTTTCCCAATTGTTGCCTCGACATTCTTATCTCCTTCCACATCTCCTCTATCTCGGGATTCTCCCCACCTTGGAGGGGTTGCGTCTCTTCAACCCTGCTCTGATGACCACAGCATTCTCCTCTCGCTCCTGGCGAGTGGCTTGTCCTTCAGCAAACATAGACTTTTGATTCCTCTTCATGGCCTCGTCCACCGTCCGAGTAATAAATTGACCCAACTGCTCAAGGGTCAAGTTCCCCAGATTTTCATTAGGACGGGGTTGCTCAACCCTGGTCTCTTGACGAGGTTGTTCATGTCTCGTCTCAAGATGCGGTTGCTCCTGTCTTGTCTCAACATAAGATTCTTCGGGTCCCCTCTGAGGACGCGATGATGGTGAGGTAGCTCTTATACTCCCTCTCTTGCCTACCATCTCTACGTCTCAACTCAAACTTTCCCACAGACGGCGCTAAGTGATACTCACGGGAAATTTAGGGTCCGCTTCCAGTAAGTGTCACTAGTCCAGACGCAGGTTTTGAAATTACCCTGAGCCTGAAATCCCAAATAAGATCGTTAGAAGGGGCCAGGAGGGTGTCCTAGCGTAGCCTCTCCTACGCTAAAGTCAAAAACTGAGGATATATGGGGGGAGCAGCTAAGGGTGGGTGCTGCTGAAAACAATATATTGAATAAATCAACTGAACAATCAAACCTGTTATTTATAGAAGAATACCTGGACCCTTTGTGGACCTGCCTTCCATTTGGGCTTGGGATGGGCTGGGGGTAGTGGGCTCATCCATGGGGTATCAATATGAATGGATATTTATTTCGAATAATTTAACACATAATATTTTACTTTTCTAAATATACATATTTTCCTTATATGTATTTAATAATTTAAATTTTTAATTGTAATACAGTTAAAGTAATCTCTAAAATCTCAATGTCTTATATATATAGTGCTAATTTAAATGATGATCGCATAATTTTTAATACTTTGTTAGGAATAATTACAAAAAATTCCCTCTAAACATTTGTCTGGCTCTCCAAAAAGGAAAAACATCGACACTTTGAAAATTTGGTTAATGCGTTTGCTGCCTAGACGTACGGCAGACAAGATATGTATTTTTAAAAAATTTTCTAAAGATTTTTTTTATGTTGTTTGATTTTATTACATATATTTTAAATATTATATTTATGTTATTTTATATTTTAGTTTATATTTAACATTGTCTTTTTTTGGAAAAAAAATCATATTATTATAAAAAAAATTAATATTATTAATTGTTGAGAGATTCAATTTTTTGAATCTGGGTCATGCCTAAAGATTGTCAGCTACAACATGTGGCATCTAATTTTTTTTTGAGATGATGAATGTGTATAGTAGGGGTGAGTAAAATAGAACAGAAAAGCAAATTAAACAGAAAAATTTGGTTTAATTTCAAAATTAGATTAAAAAAAAATCCGAATATTAATTTTTTGTTGCGTTTTGCAGTTATTATTATGAATATCGAGAAAATTTTATCATTCAATAAATTATTCAATCAACATATTATAATCCTATAAACAATTAACAAAATGAGGAAAATTGATTTGTTGTGATAATAATCCTTTTTCAATAGGAGTTCAGTTTGCGTGAATTAATGAAAGTCAATTGTGGGACAGCAATTTCAAGATTTTCACCATCATAAATGACACAGAATTCAATGGATTAAACACACTTTCAAGTATTAAAGTTAAAACGTCTACTATTAAATTACAACTAGATTTTTTTTTTTTACTTATTTTCGAAAAACACAAAGAAATGCATGCCCGCAATAATTTCCGACAATCACACATTAAAAAGTACTCAACTACTAGGTAAAAATATTGTAGTTTAAAAGAATTCAAATAAATAACATGCAAAGTCCTAACAAACCATCAACATGTAAAAGATAAAAATGTATAAAAATATCCATGTTTTACTCATAATTCATAAACATATAATGCGAAAAAGTATGATCCTCGGGTTAGCGTTTGCACATCCAGCTCTGCGTACTCAGTTTTCGGCGCCTCCAATCTCGTGATGAATATGCTCACATGCATCATTCACACTTAGTGAGTCTAAATACTCAACACACCTGAATCGTCATAACAAGTACATACATAGTATGCAACAGTGAAAAGTAATGTAATTAACACACATTTAATGAACTTAAAAACATGAATTTAAACATAGCATGTCAAAGCATAACGTGTATAACATATCTCATAATATCAGCATATACGTGTTCATTTTCTTTATTTGAATTCAGATTATTAGTTGTGAATTTCGTATAAAATCTAATCCATAGATTCATCTATGTATAACCGCGGTACCCAGCGGCGGAACATCAGCAACAATTTTACCTATCTACTTAGCCTTGGCCTTACATGTTCGTGTTCGTATTCGTCACAACCAACTCCTATCTTTCAAAAAACATATCATCATATTCATTACTTATAAAAATCATGCACTTATGTAAATTTCCTTAAAATCAAGAATGCAACGTATTTTCGTATTTTCATAGAAATTCATGTTCATAATATCATATAAATTTAAACATGAAATTTGGTGATCAGGGCGCTGCCGGACTGCTACTCGACCCGGGTGCAAAATGACCATTTTGCCCCTGGAAACCCTAATTGACCATTTTACCCCTGGACATTAATATTTCGACCCGAAGTAAACCAAACTTCTTAAAACACCTCAAAAATATTTATAATCGATTTCTAGACGTAACCTCGAACCCGTTCTATAACTTATACGATTCGTTATAAAACTTGGACTAGAAACCCGGTTTTAACCATAACTTAGTCAAACTTAAACCATAGTTCGATGAATCCTAATCAAACTCTATATGACCTTATTTAACTGTCAGTAACCTCAGTCATATCGACCTATCAACAACCAAAATGAGGCATAAGAGATAAAACCAATACCCCATCCATACTAACTAGCGCCTAAGCGCTCGGCAACAGCGCTGCAGCGCTAGCAACCCCGAAGATCGAGTGTTGTGGCGCCTAAAGGGCTACGAATCAAAAATCCCAAGCAACATTTGAATCCAGCCTCTACCCCACGTTCAACTAGCCCGAACTAGGCTCGGACCAACCCTTCCTAGCCCACATTAAGACCCTCCTGGATCAACCTAGCCGTACTCCCTAGCCCCATGCACGTCGCCCTCAACCCTTCGCACAACCTAGCCGCCCAAAGCCCTAAATCTAGGAACCCGATCGCACCATCACAAAACCTACCCACGATTTTATCCTAACTTCTAAACACCATAATTCAGACGTGTTTTACTCCCCTACCTCCCCATCCAGGCAGCCCCTTCAACCAAGAGACAAAAACGTGAGAATCAATTCATAAAATATGTTTCCTCTATGAACATGCATTCAGAACTCACATAAAACAATATAACAACAATAAAACATGCACAATCGATCAAAAAATCATATTACGGCGTGAAAGATGAGAAAATGGAGATATTGGGCGTGCATTGGCGTATATACGCTCGAAAACTTGGAAATACTCAGGTGGAACGTGCACCGGAGAG
>NC_133107.1:17759326-17949524 GCF_022965805.1 Primulina eburnea
GAAGCTGAAATAAGAGCATTTGAATGTTGAGATGATCTGTTTATAAATGAATGTTAGACTTCCGCTGTAAAATAATTGTACATATTTGAAATAAGAATGTAAATATTTGTAGATAATCCTTAAATTGTTATAGAAAATATTCAAATTTTTATCTACAATATCTTTCTAATAATAATAATGGTAAAAATAAAAATTGAAGTTCAATAAAAAAAAGATTGAAGGTAAATGTGGAACCTAGTAAGGGAATAATTATGAATTCCTAAACCGGGCGCCACAGAGGTTTGTCTGGATTAGCATTTGAAACAGATTATAGACCGTTGAGACTCTATACGGTGCAAGTAGAACCAGAGCTGATTATGAGAATTAAGGCAGCTCAGAAAGTTGATCAGAATGTACAGAAATCAGTAGCGATGGTCAGAACAGGGCATCGATCGGAATATCAGGTACGTGATAACGTCTTGTATGTGAATAATCGTCTGGTTGTGCCGAATTTTTCAGATTTGAGACGACAGATATTGTCAGAAGCGCACAACAGTCGATTCAGTATTCATCCTGGTGGCAGAAAGATGTACAACGTTTTGAAAAGACAGTTCTGATGGAAACAAATGAAGACTGACATTGCCGAATTTGTTTCCAAATGTCTGAATTGCCAGCAGGTGAAAGCAGAAAGAAAGAAACCAGGAGGATTATTACAGAGTTTATCCATTCCTGAATGGAAATGAGATCACATTTCCATGGATTTTGTGACGCAGCTACCGCGTTCCTCCAAAGGTTGTGATGCGATTTGGGTCTTAATAGACAGATTGACCAAATCCGCATGTTTTATTCCGTACAAGATGACGTACAGATTTGACCAGATGGCAGAAATCTATGTCAGAGAAGTGGTCAGATTGCATGGAGTGCCGAAGTCAATTGTATCAGATCGTGATCCTCGATTTAATTCGCACTTCTGGCAGATTTTGCAGCAGGCTCTCGGTACGAAATTACATCTGATTACCGCGTATCATCCACAGACCGACAGACAGTCAGAGCGGACTATCCAGACACTGGAAGATATGCTGAGAGCAGTAGTGCTAGATTTTAGCACTAATTGGCAAGATGCATTACCTCTTTGTGAGTTTTCGTACAACAACAGCTATCAGACGAGTATTGAGATGACACCATTCGAAGCGTTGTACGGAAATAAATGTCGATCCCCTCTCTATTGGGATGATATCTCTGAAGTGCCTGAGATTGGACCAGATATGATCAGAGATATGACAGAAAAAGTGAAGCTAATTCGAAAGAAAATGAAGGCAGCACAAGATAGACAGGCCAAATATGCCAATGTTCGACGTAGACTGATAAACATAAAAATTGTACATTAATTAAATGTTTTATAATATAAATATATAGTTTTTGTTTTATTAAATTTTTAAATATTATATGTTTTATAATAAATTGTATAAAATATAAGTTGTTGTGTAATTATAAGTTTTTACTATTTTTACAGGTTCGATAAAACAAGAATAACCTTGGCGTTGCAAATGGGATTAAGATGATTCTTGGACCTGTAGAAAGTTGATGTTAATATCTACAATATTGGTGGCAAGCATGAGATAAAAATCCTCTCACAATTGGGATCAAATTAAGCAACAATTAAAGTTACCGAAGGAGTGGCAGTTTTACCATGCTCTAGTATTTTGACCATATCTCTCAAACTACTTGGTCAAATATTCTGAAAAAAATACCACAACTAGACAACTCAATTATCCACATGTTTCATTTTATGTGAAGAAGAAAATTCGGAGAAGATGCTTGTCAAAAGTGATGTGCAATATAATATTAATTTCTTGGAACACCAATGAAGACTTATGTGTAAAAAATAATATTTTATTTGTGGTTGTCTCCCCAAATTTGGCTATAAATAGGGGTGCATTGTAATGTATTGAGATATCCCTCATTCTATGAACAAATCTTTGAGTTCATAATATTTCTCTCTATATTTTTCTTTTATTTCTTCATTTAAATATAATTAGCATGTTAATTTCATATTCAAAGTTTTACACTTTGAATAATGAATAGCTAACTTCCTAAAGTTGAGATGATAAGGTGAAGCTCTTGGCATGATAATAAGGTTATTATAAGGTAAGAATCTATGTTTTATATTATTTAATCATTATTTATTGTTTATGTTATATTTATTTCTTTAAGCATTTTTATACCCTACTTATAAGTGGGAGTTTTGATTTATTGTTGCTATATGTTACACTAAATTCTTGGAACCATTTAAATGTTAGTTTGGTATTACCAACCATTTAAAATGGATGCCTTGAGTTATTATATATAAATATATTATAATATTAAATTCTTGGAACCATTTAAATGTTAGTTTGGTTTTACCAACCATTTAACTTGGATTCCTTGATTTATTATATATGAATATATTATAGTATTAATTTATTGGTACCATTTAAATGTTTGTTTGGTTTTACCAACCATTTAAAGTGGGAACCTTGATTTAGTGTTTACAAATATATATAGCACAATAAATACTTGACCACATTTATAAGTTTTGGTATATATTATGTACTTATAAGATTATAATTTATAACATAATATAAATATGATTATTTAATATATTGGAACCATTTTATTAAGTGGATTTCAATATTGTTCGTTAATGTTAGCTTTATTAAAATACCAAGAGTGGATCCTTTAATCTCAACTACTTAAACAATTAAAATTTACCCATTAAAGATTCAATTAAAATTAAAAAGAAACAAAAACAAAAACAAAAAGACATTGTAGTGGACTTGTAATTACCTTAGCTTCCCTGTGGATACGATATTCGGACTCACCGAATTATACTACTTGTGGACAACCTGCTCTTGGGAGTGCAACAATCAAAGTCGCAACAAGTTTTTGGCGCCGTTGCCGGGGAAGTATAATTTAATTTCAAGTCTATTTAATATTGTTTAAAGTTTATTTTTCTTTTTATTGCTTTTGTGTGTTTTTTTTTTTTTTTTTTCTTTTTGTTTTGCATTTGCATGAGCATTTGGTCACGTACACTTAGTGGTCGACTCATTCGAAATAACCCTTTATTTTTACAAAACATGGCGGAAGAACCCATCCAAGAAAATGAAGATGAAATTCAATCTCAACATGATCATGATAGACGAAGAACACTTAGAGATCACATGAATCCTACACGTACTAGTGCACCTTCATGTCTAGTTTTTCCCCCTGATGCATCTCATTTCAATTTTAAGCCTGGTATTATCCAACTTTTACCCAACTTTCATGGCTTAGATTCTGAAAATCCATACATGCATTTACGAGAGTTTGAAGAAGTGTGCAACACATATAATGATCTAAATTGTAGCATGAACACCATTCGCCTTAAGCTTTTTCCTTTTTCTTTAAAAGATAAAGCTAAAACTTGGCTACAAAATCTTAGATCGGGATCCATTCGAACTTGGGATGAATTGCAACAACAATTTTTGAAAAAGTTTTTTCCATCTCATAGAACAAATTCTTTCAAAAGGCAAATCATCACTTTCACTCAAAAACAAGGAGAAACTTTTTATCAGTGTTGGGATAGATACAAAGAATTGCTTAATCTTTGTCCACATCATGGTTTTGAAATTTGGAGAGTTGTTTCTCAATTTTATGAAGGCTTAACACCTAAAGATAGGCAAATGGTTGAATTTATGTGTAATGGAACATTTGAAGATAAAGATCCAAACGAGGCAATTGAGTATCTCGATTCATTAGCTGAAAATGCTCAAAATTGGGACACTATAGGTACAATCGAACCATCAAACAAGATTCAATCTCCTACATCTGGTGGAGGTATGTACACTCTCAAAGATGAACATGATCTTCAAGCTAGATTTACCTCTTTGGCAAGAAAAGTTGAGGCACTTGAATTGAAAAAGAATGGTCAATTAAAATCTGTTCAAGAAATTGTGTGTCACATCTGTGATACAAGTGATCATTTTACAAAAGATTGTCCCACTTTGCCCTCTTTTAAAGAATGTCTCCATGAACAAGCCAATGTTTTGAACAATTTCAAAAGGCCAAATTTTGAACCATTTTCTCAAAGTTACAATCCAGGTTGGCGAAATCATCCAAATTTTAGTTGGAGGAATGATAATGCTGCACAATTTTCACAACCACATTTCCAAAATCAACAAAATTTTCAAAATTATGCACCTTATGTTCCTCCACCTAAAAGAAATTTGGAAGATACATTGAATTCTTTCATTGCAAAGCAAGAGTCTATCAATACTCAAACTGCTCAAACAATGACAGATTTGAAAGATACTCTTGCCAAATTTGCATCTGCACTTAATGTTCATGAAAAAGGTAAATTTCCTTCACAACCTCTGCCTAATCCCAAGGATCATCATTCACAAACTGGAACTTCTGGAACTCAACCGATGGATCAGGTAAAATCTGTTATTACCCTTCGAAGTGGCAAGGTTGTGGAAAAATCCATTCTTGAACCTTGTGAAGATGATGATAAATCAACTCCAAAGGGTAAGGAAGTGGAACCCATAACTTGCGAAGAAGAGGTTCAACAGACAGTGTCACCACCATTCCCGCATGCATTGAAAAATACAAAAAAATCAAATTTGAATTCTGATATATATGATATTTTTAAACAAGTAAAAGTTAATATTCCTTTATTAGATGCAATAAAACAGGTACCATCATATGCCAAATTTTTGAAAGACTTGTGCACTGTGAAAAGAAAATTGAATGTGAAAAAGAAAGCATTTTTAGCCGAACAAGTAAGTGCAATCATTCAAAATAATAATACTTTGAAATACAAAGACCCTGGTTGTCCTACTATTTCATGTATTATTGGAGAACGAAAGATTAAAAAAGCATTGCTTGATCTTGGAGCTAGTGTGAATTTACTTCCATATTCAGTTTATCAAGAACTCAATCTAGGCGAGTTAAAACCTACTTCGGTAACACTTTTACTTGCTGATAGATCTGTTAAAGTGCCAAGAGGTATGGTAGAAGACGTGTTGGTCCAAGTTGATAACTTTGTATATCCTGTCGATTTCATAGTTTTAGATACACAACCTATTGAAGCTTGTAATGCAATTCCTGTAATTCTGGGTCGTCCATTTTTAGCAACTTCTAATGCTCTTATAAATTGCAGGAATGGAATAATGAAGTTGTCATTTGGTAACATGACCTTGGAGCTCAATGTTTTTAATCTTTGTAAGCAACCACATGACAAAGGAGATGAAAGTGAAGATGAAAATCTTATCGAAACTCTTGTGGAAGAAAACATTCAAGAAGGGAGTACTCGTGATCAATTAGATATTTGTTCAATTGAAACTGTTAAAGAAAATATTGAAATTGATCTTGATGATTTTATCAGGTATCACTCGTTACCAGGATCAGAGAAAGAATTTGAGGCGAAATATGAGAACAAAGACGAACCACCCATATTGGAGTTAAAACCCTTGCCAGAAGAATTGAAGTATGCATTTCTTGGAGAAGATGAAACATATCCGGTGGTAATTTCTTCCAAACTAGAAAGTGATCAAGAAGGTAAATTAGTTGAAATGCTTAAAAGACATAAAAATGCAATTGGTTGGACACTAAAAGATCTTAAGGGCATTAATCCACTAATTTGCACACACAAAATTCAC
Source organism: Primulina eburnea (assembly GCF_022965805.1). NCBI lineage: Eukaryota > Viridiplantae > Streptophyta > Magnoliopsida > Lamiales > Gesneriaceae > Primulina > Primulina eburnea. The sequence continues at coordinate 17,764,984 of NC_133107.1, forward strand.
TTAGAAGAAAATGCAAAAACATCTCAACAACCACAAAGGAGATTAAATCCACACATGAAAGATGTTGTGAAAACTGAAGTTCTCAAACTACTTGATGTTGGGATTATCTACCCTATTTCTGATAGTAAGTGGGTAAGTCCAACACAAGTAGTACCAAAAAAATCTGGCATCACAGTGATAAAAAATGAAAAAGGTGAATTGTTAACAAGTCGAGTCCCATCTAGTTGGCGGATGTGTATTGATTATAGAAAATTAAATGACGCCACTAGAAAAGATCATTTTCCATTACCATTTTTGGATCAAATTTTAGAAAGAGTAGCAGGTCATCCCTACTACTGTTTTCTTGACGGATATTCAGGCTATTATCAAATTCCCATTGCACTCGAAGATCAAGAAAAAACTACATTCACATGTCCTTTTGGAACATTTGCATTCAGAAGGATGCCATTTGGTTTATGCAATGCCCCAGCAACATTTCAAAGATGTATGCTAAGCATTTTCTGCGACATGGTTGAAAATTGTTTGGAAATTTTTATGGATGATTTAACTGTTTTTGGGAATACATTTGATAATTGTCTTGAAAATTTGGAAAAAGTTTTAAAAAGATGTGAGGAAAAAGGTCTTATTTTAAATTGGGAAAAATGTCATTACATGATTACTTCTGGAATTGTTTTGGGACATGTCGTGTCATCTCATGGAATTGAAGTCGATAAAGCAAAAGTTGATGTCATTGCCAATTTACCCCCTCCAAAAACCATTAAAGAAATTCGCTCATTTTTGGGACATGCTGGATTTTATAGGAGGTTTATAAAGGACTTTAGTTTAATCTCTAAACCCATTTGTAACCTCTTAACAAAAGACAGTGCATTTGAGTGGACTCAAGAATGTCAAAATGCTTTTGATAAAATCATTCGACATTTAACATCAGCTCCTATCATGCAACCTCCTGATTGGTCTTTACCATTTGAAATCATGTGCGATGCGAGTGATTATGCAGTCGGTGCAGTATTGGGTCAAAGAAGAAACGGTAAGCCTTATGTGATATATTATGCAAGTAGAACTTTAAACAATGCTCAAATGAATTACTCCACAACTGAAAAAGAGCTACTTGCTGTAATATTTGCATTAGATAAATTTCGTTCTTATTTGATTGGATCAACAACTATCGTGTTTACTGATCATTCTGCTATTAGATATTTGTTGACCAAACAGGATGCAAAGCCACGACTGATACGATGGATTTTGTTGCTCCAAGAATTTGACATTGTAATCAAAGATAAAAAAGGAACCGAGAATGTCGTAGCCGATCATTTATCGAGACTAGTAACAGGATCATCTTTTGAAATGACACCAATTAACGATAATTTTCCTGATGAACATCTATTTTCAGTTACTACTACACCTTGGTTTGCTAACATAGTAAATTTTCTTGTGACAGGAAAAATGCCACCGCAATGGAGTTCCCAAGATAAAAGAAAATTTTTGAATGAGGTAAAAAACTTTTATTGGGATGATCCGTATCTGTTCAAGTATTGTCCGGATCAAATTTTTCGACGTTGCATACCCGACAATGAGGTAAGTAGTGTCATTAAATTTTGTCATTCAGAAGCATGCGGGGGACATTTTTCTTCAAAGAAAACAGCTGCAAAAATCTTGCAGTGTGGATTTTATTGACCCATAGTTTTGTCATGATAACATATTACCCCTATAAAATCTCTCATCTTTCTTTCTACTTTCGCAGAAAAAAAAAAAAAAAAAAAGGAAAGTAAAAACATGACTGGATCCTCTGCACAAACATTGAAAAATATTTGTGTATTTTGTGGGTCGAGTCCTGGAAAAAATGAAGTGTTTGTAGAAGCAGCGAATAATCTTGGAAAGATATTGGCTGAGAGAAAAATTCACTTGGTATATGGGGGAGGTAATATTGGGTTAATGGGATCTGTTTCAACATCTGCTCATCTTGGAGGTAGTCAGGTATTGGGTATTATTCCTATAGCTTTAGCTGAAGGAAATATTATAGGTGTTACGATTGGGGAGGAATTAAAAGTTTCTTCTATGTATGAAAGAATCACTCAAATGATTGAAAATTCTGATGCTTTTATCGCACTACCAGGTGGTTTTGGTACATTAGAAGAAATTTTTCACACTGTTTCTTGGGCACAACTTAATATCCATAATAAACCTGTGGGCTTGTTGAATATCAATAATTATTATGACAGTTTGTTGACATTTCTTGATAAAGCTGTGGAACAGAATTTCATTTCAGAAAATTCACGACGGATGCTCATCTGTGCTTCGACTGCCGATCAATTAATTGATGATTTGGAAGCTTTTGTTCATAAGCCTGATCCGATGATAACAAAGATCAATTGGTCGCAATCAAGCAGTAAGAAAAGGAAGTTGGATCATTGATTCAAAAGTCGTGGATTGGTTTGCGTTTGTTTCAGTTTGTTATCTTCAATAAAGTTCCAGGTGATATCTCTTTCATTATGTACTCTTTATTAATAGCTATTTTGACATTAGGGACAATGTCATATTCTGATTGGGGGGAGAACACATATAAAAAAAAAAAAAAAAAAAAACAAATTTAAAAAAAAATTAAATATTATTTTAAAATAAAACCATGTTTATTGTTTGTACCTTAGTAATTTTTTGCAAAAATGTCATACATTACATATTTGAAAGATTTAAATTAGAACATGCATTAATCTATTTAAGAATGTTTAAATTTTATTTGAAAAAAGGTCATTTTTAATATTCTGATCAATATAAAAATATGATTTATGAAATCTTTTTGAGTGATTAACCATTGTGATAAAATTAGGTAGTAAAGTATATGGCCCAAGATATACCTTATAAGAGTGCCTAAAATTTTTGAACTCACACATATTTTGTGAGTGAGTGGAGAGGACTGAGAAAACAGCTTTCGAGCCTTTATTGATCATGAGAGAGACTATCTATTGTTTAGATCTTGAGTTCTTATTTTGAAAAAAAAAATATATATTTCCTGAAAAAAAAAAAAGAAAAAAAAAAGAAAAATACAAAAAGAAAGATGTTGAAGATCTATGTAATTTTTAAGTTATATGCTGCGACCCATTTTTCTCTCATAAGAATAAAAAAATAAAAAAAAAATAAAAAAAAGAAAGAGAGAAATACATTGTACAAATTAAATAAATATGTGGTCAAAAAGCATAAACTTAGTCTGATTCCATGATGTAAAAAAAAAAACAAATCAGGAAAAAAAAATATAATAAGAATAACTGGATTTTAAATCAATTGATTTTCTATCTTTTGATTAGTTTGGCTCGTTTGTCTGTCTGCATTCTGTAAACCATTTTTCTGAGCATTTATCTGTATTCCAACTCCATGAGAGAAATCGTTGCCATAAATTGAAACATTTATTAACCTGTGAGGATATGGAGTTGAGACTCTTACTAGGAATTTCTGAAGGCCGTGTACATTTAACTACCTAAAATAAGCTTTGAATTAATCATCTCAAATTATTTCATAAATTATAATTATGATGATCTTGATATAACTTTGACAGTTTTCAAATTTTATTTAAACACTTAGATAGTTCTGATTACATTTCTATTTAAATTAATCAATATGTTTTGTATTGCTATTAACGCTTAAATTGCTAGGGACTAGCAATAAGCTGGTTGGGAGGTGTGATAAACATAAAAATTGTACATTAATTAAATGTTTTATAATATAAATATATAGTTTTTGTTTTATTAAATTTTTAAATATTATATGTTTTATAATAAATTGTATAAAATATAAGTTGTTGTGTAATTATAAGTTTTTACTATTTTTACAGGTTCGATAAAACAAGAATAACCTTGGCGTTGCAAATGGGATTAAGATGATTCTTGGACCTGTAGAAAGTTGATGTTAATATCTACAATATTGGTGGCAAGCATGAGATAAAAATCCTCTCACAATTGGGATCAAATTAAGCAACAATTAAAGTTACCGAAGGAGTGGCAGTTTTACCATGCTCTAGTATTTTGACCATATCTCTCAAACTACTTGGTCAAATATTCTGAAAAAAATACCACAACTAGACAACTCAATTATCCACATGTTTCATTTTATGTGAAGAAGAAAATTCGGAGAAGATGCTTGTCAAAAGTGATGTGCAATATAATATTAATTTATTGGAACACCAATGAAGACTTATGTGTAAAAAATAATATTTTATTTGTGGTTGTCTCCCCAAATTTGGCTATAAATAGGGGTGCATTGTAATGTATTGAGATATCCCTCATTCTATGAACAAATCTTTGAGTTCATAATATTTCTCTCTATATTTTTCTTTTATTTCTTCATTTAAATATAATTAGCATGTTAATTTCATATTCAAAGTTTTACACTTTGAATAATGAATAGCTAACTTCCTAAAGTTGAGATGATAAGGTGAAGCTCTTGGCATGATAATAAGGTTATTATAAGGTAAGAATCTATGTTTTATATTATTTAATCATTATTTATTGTTTATGTTATATTTATTTCTTTAAGCATTTTTATACCCTACTTATAAGTCGGAGTTTTGATTTATTGTTGCTATATGTTACACTAAATTCTTGGAACCATTTAAATGTTAGTTTGGTATTACCAACCATTTAAAATGGATGCCTTGAGTTATTATATATAAATATATTATAATATTAAATTCTTGGAACCATTTAAATGTTAGTTTGGTTTTACCAACCATTTAACTTGGATTCCTTGATTTATTATATATGAATATATTATAGTATTAATTTATTGGTACCATTTAAATGTTTGTTTGGTTTTACCAACCATTTAAAGTGGGAACCTTGATTTAGTGTTTACAAATATATATAGCACAATAAATACTTGACCACATTTATAAGTTTTGGTATATATTATGTACTTATAAGATTATAATTTATAACATAATATAAATATGATTATTTAATATATTGGAACCATTTTATTAAGTGGATTTCAATATTGTTCGTTAATGTTAGCTTTATTAAAATACCAAGAGTGGATCCTTTAATCTCAACTACTTAAACAATTAAAATTTACCCATTAAAGATTCAATTAAAATTAAAAAGAAACAAAAACAAAAACAAAAAGACATTGTAGTGGACTTGTAATTACCTTAGCTTCCCTGTGGATACGATATTCGGACTCACCGAATTATACTACTTGTGGACAACCTGCTCTTGGGAGTGCAACAATCAAAGTCACAACATAGACCGTTGGTATTTGAGGCAGGAGACCGAGTATTTTAAAGATTTCACCTTTCAGAGGAGTTGTCAGATTTGGCAAGAAAGGGAAACCGTCTCCACGATACATTGGGCCTTATGAGATTCTCGAGAAGATAGGAGATCGTGCCTATCGACTCGCTATACCGCCTTCATTATCTGGGATACATGATGTCTTTCATGTATCGTTATTAAGGAAATACCTTCCTGATACTTCACATGCTATTCAACCAGACGAGGCCGAACTGGATGAGACGTTGAGCTATGTTGAAAAACCGATTCAGATTATTGATCGTAAAGAAAAACAGCTCAGAACGAAAACTATTCCACTGGTAAAAATTCAATGGACTCATCATGGCACTGAAGAAGCAACCTGGGAAACTGAATCAGATATGAGACAAGAATTCCCAGAGTTATTTCGATGATGTAAATTTCTTATACAATTTTGTATATATACTCCTTATTAATACGATTGAATGCTTGTGATTTCGAGGACGAAATCGTATCCTAGGGGGGGAGAAATGTAACGTCCGAGATTTTATATCGTGTTAAATTACGATTATTGATTTTAATCGAGAAGATTGAAAGGGCTAACCGAGACACGAAATGAGATCGCGTGTGAAAATTGATGTGCGAGGACAGTAGCATCGGCGCACATGCGCGACTATATGCGCGCACATGCGCGAGAAGTCCAGAAAGGTTCGCGCACATGCGCGACTTGGATTCGCGCACATGCGCGAGACAACTCGAGAGTTGTGAAGAACTCCTCGCGCATATGCGCGGAAGAGGTGCGCGCATATGCGCGAGTTGCCGTGCTGGAGACGCGCCGAGACTTAAGGTCTCGCGCATATGCGCGAGTTGATGTCGCGCATATGCGCGAGACGTGTGCTATAAAGATTGAGCCACTCATCCATTGGCATGTACGTGTATATATATTGTAAGGCTCGAGATTATTAGTTTTCATTAACATAATACTCGGGAAGATATGAGAATGCATGACGTGCAAGGAGAGGAGAAAATACATGTAAAATTAGGAGTTGCAAGACCGCACCCGCGCCCAGAACAGGAGTGCACCCGCGGTCATGTAATTATGGATTTTAGCAAGAAAAACCGAAGCCACACCGCACCCGCGGTGCAACCCAGACTGCACCCGCAGTGCATGGACAGTAAGTTGGCAAATTTTATTCGTAGCATCACCGCACCCGTGGTGCAGAAAGACCGCACCCGCGGTGACCAGACCGCACCCGCGGTGCTGAGGAGACCGCACCCGCGGTCGTCAATGTTGGAAAAATAAAAGCCATGCCGAAACATGAGCGCACCCGCGGTGCTGCAGTGGCCGCACCCGCGGTGCTGCATGCGAGAAGTCCACCTTTGTTTCTTGAGTTGACACATGGCACATATATATATAGATTTTGAGCTGAGTCCTCATTCTTCATTCCAGAAAAGAAAGCACCGAAAACTTGATTAGTTCGAGTATCTATCATTTCTGTTCTCACCATAGTTGAACTGATACATCCGAGAACTGATCCCCCTTATCTTTAGTTAATTAGTTACACAAGATTAAAAGCTTTAACCCATTAGTTTTCTTAACTAATGATTACTTCGAGTATTTTCCGCTTGATTTAACTTCAAACTCGATCTAATTCATCGGTGTAAATATTCTTAGAACACGAGCTATTGCAGCTCATCAAGTTTTTAGAGGATTTTCCCGATCCAACAATTGATATCAGAGCGGATTGTTCTTGAAAGAGCATTGAAACTGATTTTGATGTTTAAAATTCTAAAATTTCAGATTTTTTACACATATATCCAAAACTGAATTTTCATGCAGCTTGTAGCGACCATGGTAAAAATGGCATATCTCCTTGCTCGAGTGTCCAAATGACGAACCTTTTTTTGCGTTGCAAACTAGACTCGTAGAGGTTTACAATAGTATTAATTTTTCAGCCTAGTTATGCCCAAAAAATACAGTTTATTCGTTGAAGGCAGAGCATATGTGCTGCAGCAGAAAATGATCCATGGGGAAAATTGGTTAGTTATCCCTCTTCTTTTGTAATTTTCAAAATTTCAAAAAATATAGGGGGAGAAATCATTATAATTTTAGTGGAGGAATTATTTTTAAATATTGAAGGGGAGAAAATTTTGTTAAAAATATTTTAAAAATGTGACTTTTTGATTCACACAAAAAGGAGGAGAAATATGTTAATTGAATCGATTGTTTATCCAATTTTTGTGATCATCAAAAAGAGGGAGATTGTTGGAACATTTCATGTTCACAATCTTTATTTTGATGTTAGCAAAAGTTGTTATTGTGTTTCTAATATATTTACTCAAGTGTGAAGTTGCAAACAAAAGAAGCAAACTGAAACTGAATTCTGCATAAACTGAATATCTGGTGAGCTTTGGTATTTTGAAACTATCTCTCAGATGGATGATCCAAATGACAATTCGCGAACTTATTTGATCTGAAAACTCAATTTGGAACAAGTTTTATTTCACGTCAATTGGGCAAAATCGGATGTTATCATGGTCTAACGGATCGCTGAATTACCGAACTGTTCACACAAAAGCAGCAATTAGTTGGGTTTGAGCAATTTCGGTATTTTCGTCATATCTCTCAGCTCGGTTATCGCAATGAAGCAATTCAGTATGTGTTGGAAATATAAGACGATTATCTACAAATCATCTTCAGAAGTCAAAGTCTGAATCGAAGCTTAATATGCTAATAAATGAAGATGAAGCTACTGGTTTTGCACAAACTAAAATCATCTAGGCTGATTTCAGCACACCAGCTGAACTGAACTGAACTGAACTGAACCAGCTGCTGACTAGCTGAACTGAACTGAACCAGCAGTTGACCAATTGAACTGAACTGAACTGAACCAGCTGCTGACCAGTGGAACTGAACGACCAGTTGAGTTGACCAGAGTTGACCAACCGGGAAATTGTCCAGCAAGACGAATTTGACCGTTGTAATTTCAGAAACAGTACAGAAACATTCCAAACGGTCATATTCTTGTGTCTAATATATATATCATTGTTGGGGTACAACATCTAGAAGATCAAACAAGAGCTTTTGAAGTGGATTCAAAGCATGGGCATTTAGCATGAATAAATCAACTAGTTGAGAGCACAAGCCCTTGTGTGAGGATACATTTGAGATGTACACTGTAAAGGATAAATTCCTCACACATATACAAGATAGTTGAACTTCAAAGTTTAGTTGAGTGAGTCTTCACACAAAGACGTAAAACAATGTGTTTGTAGTCTTTGCATATGAGATATTAAACAATATGATGATTGTGAGGTGCTGCCTACAATCTTGAGTGCTAGGAGTTCAGTTTAGGCAGTGGGTAAGTCCTAGCTAAGTGGGTTTGTACAAAGAGTTGTATAAATCAAAGTCTTCTAGTTAATCCTTCCCAAGGGGAAGAAGGGGTGACGTAGGAGTATTTGAAGTCTCCGAACATCCATAAACATATCTTGTGTGCTCTAACTATTAACCCCTAGCTTTAAACTGACTTGATCAGTTCGAGTATCTATCAGTTCAGTTCTCACCATAAATGAACTGATACATGCGAGAATTGATTCCCTTTATCTTTAGTTAATTAGTTACATAAGATTAAAATCTTTAACCGATTAGTTTTCTTAACGAAGGATTACTTAGAGTATTTTCTGCTTGATTTAAATTCAAACTCGATCTAATTCATCGGTGTAAACATTCTTAGAACACGAGCTATTGCAGCTCATCACGTTTTTAGAGGATTTTCTCGATCCAACATGAAACGACCTCGATTTTTTTTCTTCTAATTTTAAACCATAAATTCTAAATTATTAAATAAAATAAATTAACACAATCATGACTCGTAATAGTTTAACAATTTTAAATCTCAAATGCATAAAATAAATCCTAAATCTTCAACTAACTAAAACTCCTAAATCGACCTTCACAAAGATCAACTAATAATAAACGAAGCATGAAAATATCTCTAATAAAATCATTAACATAAATCCTTAAATCATTTATCTATCTAGCTAGTGCGGAAACATAAAGGCCCTCGGGTGTGTACTGCTGCACTCGATCTACTTAATCGTCAGTACCTCCCATAAATCATCAAATCCTGCATCATAAAAACCTAATGAGTCTAAAGACTCAACACGTTCTAAACATGGATAGCAAATAATACATATACATTCACATGCTTTAAAATCATATTTTTATTTAAAATATCTTTTGAACATAAATAAACCATATAAAATCATTTTAGCATAATTAAATCATAAATCGTAAAATCATTTTAAAATAACTTTAAGCATAAATAAATCATTTAAAATAAGTTTTGAGCATAAATAAATCATTTTAAAAATATCTTTAATCTTCATCATGGATCATATATCATAAAATCATTTTAATCATAAGCTTTCAATCATATATCATTTTGGGTGAAGTTTGATCTTTGAAAGTGACTAGCTTTTATCCTTTGGTCAACTGATCAGTCTTCAGCTCCATATGGCCCATGGGGTATTCACTAGCCCCCAGCATGTAAATACGATCCTCGGAGCTCCCTCGGGGCCTTCTCTCATAGATGGGCTCCCTCTGAGGTCTTTTCCCATAAATGGGCTCCCTCTAGGGCCTTCTCCCGTAAATGGGCTCTCTCTAGGGCTTTTTCTCCTCACGACATGCCCATAAAATCATATATCATAAATCATATCTTTTGTCACAGTCAATTCACATCACTAAAAATCTTTATTCCTTTTCTTTAAAAATCATAAAATAATACATCTTTCCAAAAATAGCATTTTAAAACAGTAAAAATTACACAGCTTTACAATAAATCGTAAAAATACATATTATCATCAAAAAGATCATTTTAAATCATATAATATCATTTAACATCCTTTATGATCCTTCGGAACGCTGCCAAGCGTTTTCGTATTTTCCTAAGTGTAAAAAGACTGTTTTACCTCTGGACGTAAAAATTCTCGAATTTATCTTTTTCTCACTTTTAATTACATGAAATTATTCTAAATAATTATTTAAGCTTAAATATAATTTTTCATAATTTTATTCGGCTTAAATCTAGGCATTTCAATTAATTCTTTAATTAGCATTTCGAGCGGCGATAAAATCTCGGATAAATCCAAAACTCAACATTTTGATCCCAAATTTTAAACATAACATTTTTAGTATTTATTCTACCCTTCCAAGCCATAGCCACACCCGTGAACCCATGTATTAAATTTCAGTTATTAAAATCTAGTTTTTGACCCTTCGAGGAACACACCTAGCCATCTCTCAAAATACACGAGCCACGCCCAAGCCACCTTGAGCCAAATCCTAGCGAACCAACCTAGGGACCTTACTGACCAAGCCCAGCCAAAGAACCAGCCCCTAGCTCCCCCAAACTCTCCCGGAACATGACCATGTACTGCATGTGTGTGTGCGTGAGTTTCCTTGGTGCAATAGGACTCTTATCTAGTCTAGGCCCCTTCCACCCGAGCCACCATGACACTCACCATCCCTGGACCACTCTCAGCCCCAGCCCAGACCAGCCCAAGCCCCTGGACATGTGGGGCCTCGGGTCCGACATTAATACTATAATTATTAATGTAACAAACCAAGCGATTTAGTAAAATATATATTTTGTTGTTCACAAAACTGACATAAACATCGTCAAAATAATTTAAAGGTCTCAAATGTTTGAATATAAGTTTCAACATGCCAAAATAAACTAGTGGCTAAAGTAATCCAAACATCATCAAATAGCTCCTAAGACCCAAGAATCCCAATCTAACTCGTATCTCCTCGCCTGGAGCTGGACTCTGGCATCCCAAGCCTCGCCTCACCTACCGTCAAGCACATGAAAACAAGAGGCACAGGACATGCCGGTGAGTATAAACCCAGTATGATTCAATCAATAACATATGAGAATTAAAATTTACAAATAGTTCATATAAATTCATAAAGATGCAATATAATGCAATGCATGATCAGAAACTGTGGGCTATCAATAAATTTCAAGATCAAGTGAATCATCTGGTCATAGGGTACCCAAGGGAAGAGAATCCCCCAGCAACATCCACCGACTCATCCGTTCGAGGTGGATTGCTGTGTTCTACAATCCCAGGACTATGGTGCGCCTATAGAGAGTGTTCAGGCTATAGCAGCGACCTCCACATACACTATGCCAACTCAACTATAGCCCCATACGTCCAGCAAATCAATAAATCAAGGCGACCTCCGCCATATCAAATCTGAATCGACAAGTGGCTCAATAAGAAATGTAATGATGCATTTCAATATCATCATTTCGATATAATAATAGACTCATCTCAAGGCCACAATCATCATCAAATCACAAGTAATTCATCGAGCCATAGAATTTTCAAATTAAAATAAAAATGATACTTTTACCTTGTATGTTACCGACCGTGACATACCTTTCAAATAACCAAAAGAAGATCAAAATGTGTAGATGAGAAGTCTTGAACCTCTAGATTCTACTATAACTCAAGAACTCGAATCATTTATCAAAACAGAGCAATTGTGTACAAAATTCATAATTAATTCAATACGGCTTCAAATCAAAATCCACAAATTATATATTCAAGAAAACTCAAATTCCAAAAATTGTGTAAAGAAGTAATCTGTATCATTTCTTAAGCGTAATATGCCATAAAAACATTCATTGAATCATTTTGTCAAACACGTGGCGTGCGTATTAAGGATTAGCTCCTTTACTTTTCCCTTGGCTTCAATTCCATTTCTTTTCAATATATCAATACATACAATTTACATAATCAATGATTTAAAGGAGCTAAAATCAATTGAATCTTCATTTATGATATACATAGCTCATGAGATGTATTCAAAGGAAGAATCTACTTACAACCAAATAGAGATACACTAGTCTTGGCACTTGGTGATGATTCTACAAGATCAAACCATAATAGAATCCATTAATATCATTTTCTTAAGCTTTCAATCCCCTGTAAATCAAAAATTTACCAATACAAACTTACAACTCAAGGAATCCAAGAACAAGACAAAGTAGTAACTTACCTTGATCTTTCTATTAGCGTAGATGAAGATACCAATTTGGATTGAAGGAATAAATCAAGAGATGATAGGAGGTAAAGAAGAAAAATGGAAGAACCCTAGCTTCTAACCGATGGAGAGAAATTAGGATGAGAAGAAATGATACAAAAATCATTTCCCAATCTAATATATACCATCCAAACCTCAAAACACGTTTTTGAGTATGTTGCTGGGCGCCATGGCGCGTGTTTTGGCACAGGGGCGCGCACCATACTGCCCAACACCCAAAGTTTCATCACCGGGCGCGCCATTGCGTGGGATCTGGTGCAGGGGCGCGCCGTATTCTGTCCAAAACGCATTTGTAACTTCAGAATTTGCGAAAGTGGTAAACTAGAAAGTTGTAGCCCTATATCTTGGCTTGCATCTCCAATTTACCTCATGTCATTTGGATGTCTGAGTAAAGAGTTATGCTAAATCTCCCAACATGTGTCAGTGCAGGAACGACGATACACACGACACACTTCGGGCGACTTTTGTCTCGTTTTGTAATGATTTGACAAAAACTCAAAATAAGAAAGTTATAGCCTTATGTCTTATCTTTCTAATGAAAGTGTCCTCACATAAATTGGATCAATATACAAAACATAATGCTAAAAACCACAACTACTGCCACATTTTTCATACCGTTTCTGCGCTTTCATTACCTATTTAGCTCAAATTCAACTTTGATTCTACCCATCCATTATCTATTCAATTCTATAACATTCATTACCATTCATACCATAACGTAAAGCCATAAACCATCACAACTACTGCCCACATTTTTTTTAAAAAATTCGGGCATTACAAGACGTGGGCAGCAACCTATCTGATCAACGACAGCAACCTCGAGTCCCATTGTTCTCTCACAGTTCCATCTTCTCCCTCAAGCCAGCAGCAACCCAGCCGCACCAGCCCCTGGCCCGACCCATTCCCATCATCCTAGGACACTGATGGACCACCCTAGCTCGCCCCAGGCCAGCCGCGAGCCCCGTGTTGGTGAGGTGATCTCTCGCTTCTCACAATTTTGCTCGACCCTTGCTGAACCAAGCTACACCCCTGAACCCAGACCTTATTAACCCTTACTGGACCATCCTAAGCCACCCTCTAGACCACCTAGCCCGCGCCCCTGCCGAGCCGCAGCCCCCTTGAATAGCAGCTGATTGGGAGTTGCTTGGGGAGAGTCCCAACTTTCGTGGACTCTTCCCCAGCCTGAACCGGCTATGACTCTTCCTAGGAGCTAGCCATGACCCTTAGGACCCAACACCCAGCCCTAGTCGATCCCCAAGACCCCATGCAAACCAAACAAACCTTGAACCCCAACAAGCATACACACACTTAAAAAACTGACGGCCCTTCTTTTATTTCCTTGTATCCTACAGTTCCAGCCTATTTTCTATTGATTTTTTATGTTTCAATCACCAATCAATCAAAATTTTATCACGTTGGATTCAAATAATTTTTCATAAAAGCTTAAAAAAATCGTATTTTTGAAAATAAACGTTCTACCGTAAAAATTATTCAAACACCTATTTTTCATGCATAAACAATGAAATCATTCATATATGATTTATTTGATGTTTGAATCGGTTTAGAAAACGTGCCTTTGCGTTTATAACGCTCGAATATACGATCTTCACCGAAGGTGCGACGTTGGACGACCGAATGACAAAAAACACAAGCTTTTCTTTCTTCCTAAATTTCGAAAATCGGATGTGTGTGCTTGAGGTGTATTTTGGCTGATGGGTGTGATTTGTGAGGGTTTGAAGACCTAATACCCTTATTTATAAATAATTAATATGCTAACGAGCTTTGGTTTTGGGCTTGCATGCTTAAGGGTAATTGGGCCTACTTAAATTAATATAATTAGGCCTACTTAAATTAATAAATTGGTCCCAATAACACTTAATAAATTAAATAATAAAATTTTGTAAAATAATTTTCCCAAAAATAATATTTTTGATTTTGTAAAACTCCTTGTTTGCCCAAAACCGGCTTCTTGGGAACAATCGAGCTCGACTTGTAAAATAATTCGAACTCCAACATTTTTAGAAAAATTAAATTAAATCATATTAAGAAGCCTTGTCACTAATTAAATAAAAATACATATGCTTGTCTTGGTCGTTCTCGGTCTCCTTTCCCCAGCCTATTATCGAATATTAGGGTAAAATTCTTAATTTCATGCAATCATGTCACATAATCATTTAATCATGCAATCATACATTTAAGCATTTAATAAATATCATGCATGCATTTAAATGCAATTAAATAAAAAAATTAAGCAATAAAAATAATTTGCATGCATGCGGTTTACGTGGACTGGTTTTTTCGGACTTTACACAACAATTGGTATCAGATCTAACTCTTCTAAGAAGGACATTTTAAAAACTAATATTTCTTTTAAAATGTGTTTGAAAATGGTTTTTAAAACCCTCTGCTAATATTTTATATGTTTGCTGTGATATTTTTTTGTTTAGCTGTTTGCAGGATTTTTGAGTTCAAGTGACAGCAGAATAATTAAACTGATCAGTAGACAAGATTTCAGTTGCCAGCTTACCAATTCAATTGATCGAAACCCAACTACCAGGTGAAACTGAAGAGTTAAGTGGAGCTTAATCATCAGAAGTGCCACCGCTTCATTACCATATCAGATCCTAGTTGTTGATCATTGCGGTTCAGCATCAGTTGAGTCTAGTTTGATTTAGTTAGACCAGTTATCAGCCCAGAGATCAAGTCCAAGGCAATTAGTTATTCTTATGAGCAAACCTGCTGGTCTCTGATGCTCGGCCTTCACTAACTGGCAAGCCAGACACTCGGATACAAATCGTCTGATGTCTTTCTTCATCCCTGGCCACCAATACAACGACTGCAGATCTCGGTACATCTTCGTACTCCCTGGATGAATAGAGTACGGGGACATGTAGGCTTCTGATAGAATATCTGCTCAGATAGAATCACTGCTAGGAACCCATATCCTGTCTCGGTACCTCACAATACCATCACTGACTGAATACAAGACACTGCCCTTGGCCTCATCTCTCTGCTTCCACTTGGCCAACTGCTCATCTGCTGAATGACCACTGCGAATATGGTCCAACAGGGAAGACTGAATGGTCAAGGTAGATAGACGGGGAACTCTACCTTGAGGATAAGTCTCAAGATCAAACCTCTGCATCTCAATCTGAAAAGGTCTCGAAACTGTCAAATGAGCCATTACTGCGACTTTTCTGCTCAATGTATCTGCAACTACATTAGCTTTACCCGGGTGGTAGCTAATGTCACAGTCATAATCCTTCACAAGCTCCAACCAACGCCTCTGATGCATGTTCAGCTCCTTCTGCGTAAAGAAATACTTGAGGCTCTTGTGGTCGGTAAATATTTGGCACTTCTCTCCATACAGATAAAGCCTCCAAATCTTCAAGGCAGAAACTACTGCGGCCAATTCTATATCATGGGTAGGGTAGTTCTTCTCATGAGTCTTCAACTGTCTAGAAGCATATGCTATCACCTTCCCATGCTGCATCAATAATGCGCCAAGACCGAGCTTCGAAGCATCGGTATATAGAACAAACTCACCGGACCCTGATGGCACGGCCAAAAATGGTGCTGAGATAAGAGCTTGCTTCAAAGTATCGAAGCTCTTCTGACACTCCTCGCTCCAAACAAATTTCACATTCTTCTTTGTCAGTGCTGTGAGTGGAACTGCAATCGAAGAGAATCCCTTAATGAACTTCCGATAATATCCTGCTAAGCCAAGGAAACTGCGGATCTCTGATGCATTCTGCGGCACAACCCAATCTATGACTGCTGCAACTTTCGCTGGGTCTACCTCAATGCCACTGCTGGAAACAATGTGGCCTAAGAACGCCACCTTCTCTAACCAGAATTCGCATTTACTGAACTTTGCGAATAATTTGTGTTTCTACAATGTCTGCAACATTGTGGTCAGATGCCTGCTGTGATTCTCCCGATTCTTGGAGTAGACGAGAATGTCATCTATGAACACTATCACAAACTGATCGAGGTACGGCTGAAATACGCGATTCATGAGATCCATGAAGATCGCTGGCGCATTCGTCAAACCGAACAGCATCACAAGGAACTCGTAGTGACCATAACGAGTCCTGAAAGCTGTCTTCGAAACATCAGCATCTCTCACCCTCAATTGGTGATAACCGGAACGCAGATCTATCTTGGAGAAAATCGAAGCTCCCTGCAACTGGTCAAACAGATCCTCAATCCTCGGAAATGGGTATTTATTCTTCACTGTAACCCTGTTCAACTCCCGATAGTCAATACAAAGCCTCATCATGCCATCTTTCTTCTTAACAAACAAGACTGGCGCGTCCCAAGGTGAGAAACTAGGGCGAATGAACTCCTTGTCAAGAAGTTCCTGAATCTGCTTCTTAAGCTCTGCCATCTCTGTCGGTGCAAGTCGGTACGGTGCTTTAGAGATCGGAGCCGTACCTGGCATAAGCTGGATGGAAAACTCCACCTCTCTCTCAGGTGGCATACCAGAGACGTCCTCAGGAAAAACGTCTAAGAAGTCTCTAACGATCGGAACATCTGAGGCTGACTGACTGGGCACCTCGGGGACAGATACAAAGGTTGCTAGAAACGCTCGACATCCTCTATGCATGAGCTTCCTAGCCTGGACATAAGGAATAATACGTGGTAGAGGAAAGTACCTGTCTGGCTCGAATAAGAACTGAGTCATTCCTAGCGGTTGGACTAGAACTGATCTCCGCTGGAAGTCAATCAAAACTCTGTTCCGTAATAGCCAATCCATCCCTAGAATGGTTTCAAACTCTGGCATCGGCAACACTATAAGATCCACATAGACAAGATTGCCGTGGAGCTCAAGATCTATGTCTCGTATCACATTGGTGGCTGCCATCTCCTCGCCAGACGGCAATACTACGGAATAGGCTATATCTAGCCCAATGGTCTTAACTTTGAGGAAATTAGCAAAGACCTCTGAAATGAATGAGTGAGTGGCCCCTACCAAGGCCTTCGTAGCGGAACCGGATATAAAAATTCTCCCTGAAAGATCGGAACTCTAAGTTGAACCCAATTGTTACAAAGACTAAACTTATAGACATGCAAAGGTCTAAGTTCTTCTAACTAAAGTTCCCAAGTAATACTAAGTAGAGCATGCAATCCTATCGCAATTCTATGTTCAAAATATTAACCCAAAACATTAAGTTCCCAATGCAGACTCAAAGCTTAAGGTACCTGTCATCAGCATAGTATCGGGGTTCGTCTCCGTCGCATGGAGACCAAACACTCTGCCCTGTGTAGGCAGGTTCATCTGAGGGCACTGTGGAAATAAGTGGTCTAGACTACCACACCTATAACACTTTCCTGAGCCGTACATACATGCTCCAGGATGGCGACGTGAGCACTTAGGACAGACTGGGCGCTCAAGAGCCCTCGGGGCTGGGCGTCCCCGCTGCTGCTGCTGCTGCTGCTGCTGATGCTGGCCTCTGTTTCTAGGCGGCCCGTGAAAAGGCCTCTTGTTCTGCTGAGGTTGCTGAGGAGGAGGGCGGTGCGGTACCTGGACTGGTCGCTTTCCCAAGAGATCTCTCTCAATATCCCGCTGATCCGGCTCTGCGGCTAGAGCTTTGGAGACAGCGACCTCATAAGAAGTAGGGTCAGACACCCTAACATCACGGCGCAAGATCGGCCATAGTCCCACCAGAAAATGCATCATCTTGGCTCTAGCGTCATTTGCGATCAGGGGTACAAAGTGACAACCCCTCTCGAACTTACAGATGAACTACGTAACAGTCATATCTCCTTGCCTCAAGCTCATAAACTCAGTGGTCAACCTGGTGAGCACTTTCTCCGCAAAGTATTTGGAGTAGAACACCTCCGTGAAGTGCACCCAACTCAGCGTAGCCACGTTCAGGGCTACCGATGCTCTTTCACACCATAAGCGGGCATCTCCTCCGAATAAGTAGGTGGCACATCGGACTCTGTCTGCATCTCCAAGCTCCATGAACTCGAAGATAACCTCGAGGGACTTGATCCAGCCCTCAGTAATCATGGGGTCAGACGTCCCAGAAAACTCCTTCGGACGCATCTTCATGAATCTTTCGTAGACAGCCTCGGGCCCTGTCGGCCTGGTTGCCACAACATTGTTCCCCGCAAACTGTGCGAATAACTGAGTCATCCCAGCTACCATCTGGGCATTCATGTTCGGTCGAGGTGGAGGTGGTAAGTCTCTCTCCTGCCTCGGCTCCTCCCTGTCCTCTCGGCGAGGCTCATCCTCAGTAGGGCGCTCAAGGATGCGTCTAGGGGGCATATTGTTCCATACATAACCCATACGTAACTAACATGCATAATTCCATAATTTATTTAAATTTAAATACTGAACAAATAAAATGAATCTAGACATAAAATGCTTCATGAAATCATGCCGTTAAAAATAATTCATGCTTTAAAGAAAATGCGTAAATATAAACTTACAGACCGAAGACGTGACTTCATGAGCTTCTCGTGGTCAGTAGTACAACCCTATACAGAACCTTTGCTCTGATACCAGCTATCACGGCCCGAAAATTCGTGTTTGAAAATTTGCGGAAAAATTAAAATTTTTCTTTGTAAAGTAAGTAAAATGCCTCACTCATGAGATAAACCGTTAACTAAAGTTTTAAATGATTAAAAATAGTAGCGGAATAAATTATTTTTTTGCAAAAGAACAATTTAAGAATAATCCAACAACGGACAAACTGTTTGAGCATAAAATAGTAAGTGCTAAAATGAGGTCCTCGGGTTCCACTACTGCCGACCCAAGCTAGCTCACTGGTCCCCGCCCTCAGCCCCGGCACTATCAGTACCTGCAAAAATCAAGTCTAGTGAGTCTAAAGACTCAACATCCATATACCGTAAATAACGAGTAAATAATATAGTAAAATTTCATGCAAGTGAAAATATCATGTCCTGAGGTATATCGTAAAAATGCCGTGGCACAACTAATTATAATACGTGCATAACTGAACTGAACATCATAGTGAAAATGTTTGCTCCTTGGAGCCTTGTAATAAAATATCCTGTAATAATTTTACTGGTGAGATTATGGTCTACGAAAGTGGCCCCTGCACTGAAACTGACCGGTAACTGGCGACCGGATAATAAAATGTTCCCATGACCGGTAACTGGCGACCGGATAATAAAATGCTCCCATGACCGGTAACTGGAGACCGGGTAAAATAATAAACGTCTGATCAGACTATGCCTCAGTATACTTGGTGGTACAAACTGAACTGACCGGTAACTGGCGACCAGACCGGTAACTGGCGACCGGATTTAGCAATAATCCCATGATAGTGAAATGGCCACAAGCAATATCGCATAATCTCAAAAATGAACATTTTAGCATGTAATATAATTAATTCCCGCAATTAAGTATCCTGTAACAATTTTACTGAGTGGACTGGATCGCTCCCAGGCTCGCTGCAACCTAAATATGTCATGAAAATATGCAATTGATTTATGGGACCAAACTATGCAATAACATAAAAAAATGAGACAATTACACCGAACAACTTCGTATTTAATCATGACTCCAAACCAACCCGAGCCAACACAGAAACGTCATATATTCATGATTAAAATATGCTTAAAATGATGAATTAATGCTCCTAAAATAGTTAGGGCCGAAATCTAGGTGGATGGAGGCCAAAACATGAAACGCTCTTTCGAGAGTCAATTTGGCACATCACACCGTAAATTCTCGTACGAACTCAAAATTGATCCGAATGACGAACGGCCAAAAACATGACCTTCCTAACTCGATGAGGCACTGTCCAATCCAAGGCCATAGGCTAAAAGCCAACCGAGAACTCGAACAATCCACTGAACCGTCACAGCAAGTTGCTGTCCAAAAATACAGCAACTGTGCTTTGGTTTCCTTGCGTCGTTTGCGAGGCTAATGGCCATTGGGGCTTGAACCGCTGACCAGAACCTCTTACCAACATCCTAAGGTGATTTGAACCATGGCTAAGGGCCCAAGGCCAGCCACAATTCGCATCACACCATAACTCCACCGAACGTCACACTTGAGAGCACCCTTGCATACGTGTGGTGTCTTGCTTCGTTTGATATCAAGTGTCGTTCCAGTGGCCATTTGATTGACCATGGCACGATCTAGACATCAAGGGGCATGGTCTGAACCGTGGCTAAGGGCCATAGGCCAACCAAGATCCACACCAAGCCACCAAAACCGAACCATACATGCTGTACAAGGAGAGGGGCGAAGGTGGGGAGGGGCTGTTCTTGTTGTTTAATTTAAAAACCGATTCACCATGGACCAAGCCACCAAAAGTGCGACTTAGTCACGTCTTAGACATGCTAGGGAAGTGATCTAACCATGGCTATAGGCTTTGGGGCAGCCATGATCAGATCCGTATCCCTTATGACAGCAACATCAGATTTTTTGAAACACACTTGGACACAAATGGAGCTGCTGTCATTTGCTTGCGTTTCAGCGAGCATGGGGTTAAACCAACGGACAAATGTGGTCCTAATGCATCCTATTACATGTATAGACGTCGCCTTGGGAGCCTGGAACCGAACCAATACCTGAAACTCGCAACACCAAGCAAACCGTGAAGAGCATCAAGAAACCGAAAATCTGCATGTGATGTTTTCTGAAAAATTCTTGAAACATTTCGGTTTTTGGCTATCAAAACATGATCATGTAATGAAAATAAATGATATTAGGACTTGATTGAAGAGCCAAGGAAGAATATATGAATGCCTGGTTTCGTTTGAAAGAAAAACGAAAGAACGAGACGATACGGCGCGGAGGAGGTGGAGCGCTTTGCTACCTAGCTTGTTCCTGAATTTTTTTCTCTCTTGTTTACATTGATATGTCACGGTTTAAACACTCTGAATGCTCAAGGATTTTGGTGGAGGGGAGGGGAATAAGTGGTTAGGGGAGTGAGGGGGATAGATGCAAGATATAGGAAAAATCTAGACCAAGTCTCCACAATTTTGAATTTTGAATTGTTAACAAATAATTTGTTGGTGTTTTGTTGGAGGTGGAATGGCCGAACTATACTTGCTAATCTAGGTTAGGATTATGCTTATTAATTAATTAATTAAGGTTTGGTTAATAATTGAAAAGATTAGCATGCTAAAATTTACATGGAATGGGTCAAAGGTGAGTTGGCAAAGCAATTATCTACACATCTAAGGTGGCCAAAAATTCACTAATAAATGGAGGGGAAATGTTGATTATCTAGTAAATTAATAACCCTTAAAAGCCTCACTAATCCTTTAATTAATTTAATGAATTAAACCCTTAATTATTGGAACTGAAATGAACTTATTTCCTACTCACCTCAAGTAATTATATTAAATCCTCAAACCTCCTTATTAACTTAAATGAACTTACTTGCTAGCTAAAATAAATTCTGGAAATGTTTTCTAAATCTTAAATTTTATCTCTAAACTCCAACTCCAGTCCGGCCTCACTGAATTCACTGAAATGATAAAAAAAATTAAACCACTGCATAAAATAATTAAATTTAAATACTCATGCAATAAAAATCATTTTAATTTAAATACTAGAATTATGCATGGCTTATACGTAGCCTAAGTTACGGGTTCTACACACTGAATCACATAAAGCTTAAAAAAACTTACAATGGAGGCTTGACGACTGATCTTCCCGGCGCTGACGGTGGCCCAACCCTTTACAGGACCTTTGCTCTGACACCAACTGAAACGTCCTGTCCTTTTTATTGCTTTAAAAGTACTAGAATTTTTTTTTATATATAATTCGGCCAACTCAGAAACCCATAAAAATATTTTTATAAAATATTTTGCCCTTTTTAAATAAAACCTCAATCACTAGTATTTTCAAAATTCAAGTGAGATAATCATAAAGCAAAATCGTCTACTGGTTTACCAAACCTAAAAAGCAATAATTTGAAAAGTATAGCTCATACTTAACCTCTCAAAAATCTCTCAAAAGCATAAGTAAATAGTCTTAAAATCTTTAAATGAAATCATAAATCATAATGCGGAAAATGTAGTACTGGTCCTCGGGTTGTGTGCGCCTTCAGTCCAGTCAAATCACCCATCAAGTCCTCCCTCAATACCACCTGCATCCATCACACCTAGTGAGTCTAAAGACTCAACACACCATAATCTTTATAACGAGTAATACGTAATACAGTCAACAAATAATGGTGAAAAATATTTGTACTTAAAATATCGTTTTCATGAAGATGCATAAACATAAACATTTTTGTAAACATTTCCATGATGCATAAAAATTTAAACATAAACATTTTCATGACATTCATAAATAAATCCTTAACTTTTTCCTCAACATGACATGAACATTTAACATGATCATACACATTTTCCTTTCTTTAGTTGAATTCAGATCGTTAATTGTGACTTTCCTCAACATGACATGACATGACGATGGATCCATCTACATAAAACCACAGTACTGGGCGGCTACCGGTCAACTGAGCCTTGGCCTAACATGATCGAATAGAAATACGATCGTCGGGGCTCCCTCTGCGGCCTTTTCCCATAAATGGGCTCCCTCTGGGGCCTTCTCCTCTCTCGACATTCCCATTCTTACCTCAAACCTCATAACCTCATATTCGCAATGACGGAAACACGATCGTCGGGCTCCCACTGGGACCATAACCCTCACGACGTCGCCACCATTAACGAATTAGTCACAATCACTTCACTTCTTTCAACATTTTCCATTCACATCACTTTATAAAAATCGTGAATAACATTTACATTTTCATTTTAAAACCAAGCATGCAACATGTATTTTAAACGTCTTCTTAAAATCGTAAAATCCCTTAGACATTTAAAAATCATACTTAAATCATGGGAAATTCATAAACATATAAAAATAATCATATTTTCATAAAAACAGCATTTCGAGCACTGCCATGACCTTTACTAATTTCCCGGTGTAAAAAAAGACTGTTTTACCCCTGGACTCGACGTTTTACGTTTTCGACTTTTTTCTTGATTTCATGACTCTAACATGTCCCAAATAATTATTTAAGCTTACATGAATTTTTTCGTAATTTTATTTGGCTTAAAAGTTAGACTTTTTCATTTATCTTTAATTAATTGTTTTAACAATGTTTTAATTCCGAAAAATACCAAACTTTAATATAAAATTCCTAAATTCTAAATTTAGTCTTTTTATATTATTTTAGCACTTATGGACCATGACTCGACCCCCGTGAGCCGTTTTCCAATTTTTCTTTATTTTAAAACACTATTTGCACATAAATTTCGACCCCGAGCCAACTTCCGATTTTTGCGAGTTACCCCCGAGCCATGTTGGTCCAAAACTTGCCCAACATGCCAAGGTACCCTACTGGACCCTAACCTTATCAAGACAACCCACCTAAAGTCAAAACGAAGGCTCCCACTACTGTCCATATGCTGGCCGAGACTTTCAAGTTTTATGGACTCTACGTTTGTTCTGTCATGAGCTTAGCCGACGACCCTAGCCATGAACCAGCGTGATGTGCACCACCTTATGACCCTAGTGACTAAACATGACCCAGCCCGGACCCCCTGAACCTTGCTCCCAAGCTTGTGCGAAGCACATAACTCTGCACTCGATTCCCTTGATTCTCGTGTGGGAGTCCTAGCTTGCTAGGACTCCTTCCCTGCCTTAGAGCGCGAGTCCTAGCATGGCTAGGACTCCCTCCTTGACTCTCTCATGTCCCTGGCTAGCCCCTGGAACGAGCCAACCAAGCCCCTAGCCCCTGCACAACAAAATCGAGCCCCAAACTTTTGACAGCAACATTCGGTTCCTGCATGTGTTCTTGTTTCCTTTTTCTTTCATGGTTACAACCGATTTCTGTGATGTGTGTGGGACTCTAAAACAAGTATAATCCTTACCTAAACATACTTAGACATCATGGCAGCCCCTTAGTATAAAAAAAACGTGAATCGAAGCATCAACAAGTGGCATAAAATCGAAAGTTCAATGCATGTACAAGATGAGTTTCGAAAATTCTGAACAATCTTTCATGATCTTCATGATACACTAATTCAAAACATAATATGATATGATGGATGAGAAAAGGAAGATTAAGGCGTGCCTTTGCGTTATATACGCACGAAAGTTCGTTGACGACGAAGAACGGATCGAATCAAGGCTTGCTTTCCTCTTGAAACTTTCGAAAAAAACCTACTGAATCTTTGTGTGGTGTGCCGTGAGAGTGGTGTGTACTTGGGGAGAGTGTTTTCAGAATTTAATATAGGGTGGCCGATTGTTGTAGGATCAAGTGTAGGGTTTTGATTTAATTAGCACTTTAAATACTAATTTAATTGCTAAGTTGGATTTAGGCCTGTCAAGCCATAAAATTAAACCCATTAGTTAAATTAGGATTTAAATAAAATAATAACAAAGTTTTTCTTTAATTAAAAATGTGGATTTATTAGCCGGGTTGCCAAAAAGCTCGTATTTTAGTTGAAAAACCAACACCGATAAAATTTACGTCTTGGCGTATGAAATCACCTCAAAACCCCTTTATCTTCAAAATACTAAAAAGCACGACCATATTTTAAATAATTAAAAAAATCATTTAAAAACATTTTACATCTTTTCAGCCCTCGGTCCCCGTTCCTCGATCGTCACTTGAATATTCCTAAAAATACCATTTTATGCATGATGATAAAAATATAATTTAGCAAATAACCAAGTGTGTCACATAAATAATTAGCAATTAAAATCAATTAATTACTCATTTTTCATTATTTCCTAGATTCGCATGCAGTTGGATTACGTCGTCTTAATTTTGGACCTTACAACTATGGTGGGAGGGAACCGCTCATGCAATGGACATGGCTACTCTCACGTGGGACAGGTTCAAGGAGATGTTTAACGGCAAGTATTTCCTAGCCGATGTCATGGGCCGCCTGACGAGGGAGTTTATGAGTCTCCGACAGGGGACTCGACTGTGGCGGAGTTCATCCGCAAGTTTGACAAAGGCTGCCATTTTGTGCCCCTCATCGCTAGAGATGCCGCCCAGAAGCTGAGGCATTTCATGGATGGGTTGAGACCGACTTTGCGCCGGAATGTGATTTTTATGAGACCGACTAGTTATGATGAGGCGACTAGGTGTGCTTTTCAGGCAGAGCAGGACCTGAGGGACATAGACTTAAAGATGCAAAGGAAGCGGCACTAGTCCCAATCCCATTCCCAACCGTAGAAGAAGCAGTATACAGGGCCGCCAAGGTAACAGGGGCAGCAGAAGCCACAGGGTCAGTTCAGGGGGCCAGGACAGCAACGGCCACCTCAGGCACCACGGGCTCCAAGGCCGGAGGGAGGACCACCGTGCAAGCAATGCAACAAACTTCACTATGACAAATGCATGTGGGGCACCTTTAGATGCTTCATCTGCAAACAGGAAGGACACAAGGCGACATATTTCCTTCAGAGAAAGGGCCCCACTACATGCAAGGCATATGTGATGCATGCCGAGGAGGTTGAGGAAGAGCCAGATTTATTTTTATCACAGGTAACCTTTATACTTAATTTATATATATTTACTGCTTTGCTTGTATTGGGTGATATGATTATTATGGGGACCTATTGGTAGGAGTGAGAGCATAGAAGAATTAGTATGCATAATCTACCTAGTTGGATTTAGGGATTGAACTTGATGAATTTAGAATTTTAAGGGACTATTTTTGAAATTTCCATAATTTTTAGAGATTAAATTTTTAGGTTTGAGAATTTTGCGCTTGTAAGGGGGGCCTAATTCAAAAATTTTAAGTGGGTCAAAGATGCAGGTTTCGAAAATTTTGTAGGGCCATAATTTAAATTTTCGAAACCTTAAGGGCTAAAATGCGAATTTGGATAATTTTGATGTTTAATTTCAAATTTGGCAGGATATTTGGGTTAATTCAGTAATTTTTGAGTATTTTTCGGACAATTATTGGTAAAAAGTTTCTTAAGTTCAACTCGATCAGATTTGATGGTATATTTTGTCGCAAGAAAGATATATATTTCAGGTGTATCCACGCATGCGTTGCTAGATTCCGGAGCTACACATTCGTTTATATCCGACACGTTCGTCAAGCGGTTGGGAATCATATCAGTGGCAATGGATTCAGGATTCAGAATATCAATTCCATCCGGGGATCATATGTTCACTTCTCAGATAGTGAGGGGATTGGAGCTTCAGTTGCAGAGGTTTGCGGTGCTGGAAGACTTGATTGTGCTACCATTGCCAGAGTTTGATATTATTCTGGGTATGGACTGGCTTTTGTCAAACGGAGTTGTCATGGACTTCCAACATAGATCAGTATCGGTCTGCTCACCCATTGCTAAGCCGTTTATCTTTGAGGCAGCCAGGCACCAGCAGATGCCGCACATCATTTCTTGCATGTGTGCGAGGAAGCTCATGAAGAGAGGCTGCCAGGTGTTTTTGGCCAGTATTGTATCAACGTCAGAGCCAGTTAGTCAGAGGCTAGATGACGTTGACGTGGTCAGAGAGTTCTCCGGTGTTTTCCCTGATGATGTTTCAGGCATCTCACCAGACAGAGAGGTGGACTTCTCTATCGAGCTCATGCCAGGTATCATTCCTATCTCTAAGGCACCCTATCGTCTAGCAATTTCCGAGATGAAAGAACTGATGGATCAGATACAAGATATGTTAGACAAGGGATTCATTCGCCCTAGCTTTTCTCCATGTTGCGCACCGATACTGTTCGTAAAAAAGAAGGATGGCATCATGAGGCTTTGCATTACCTACCGAGAGCTAAACAAGGTCACAGTCAAGAAAAAGTATCCGTTGCCGAGGATCGAGGAATTGTTTGACTAGCTTCAAGTAACATCAGTGTTCTCAAAGATAGATCTTCGATCCGGATACCATAAGCTAAAGGTGAGAGAGTCTAACGTGCACAAGACAACCTTCCGGATGTGTTTTGTGCACTATGAGTTTATGGTGATGGCCTTCGGTTTGACGAACGTGACAGCGATCTTCATGGATCTCATGAATCGCATGTTTCAGCCATATTTGGATCAGTTCTTCATAGTTTTCATTGACAATATTCTGATCTATTTGAGGAGCAGAGAATAGCATATCCAGCATCAGAGAACCATACTACAGACTCTACAGAACAGACGGTTGTATGCCAAGTTCAGTAAGTACGAGTTCTGGCTTGACAAAGTGGCATTCTTGAGCCACATTGTATCTCGGGATGGTATTGAGGTCGACCCCAGCAAGGTCGAGGCACTCAGAGATTGGCC
Organism: Primulina eburnea; assembly: GCF_022965805.1. NCBI lineage: Eukaryota > Viridiplantae > Streptophyta > Magnoliopsida > Lamiales > Gesneriaceae > Primulina > Primulina eburnea. Next base: position 17,792,573 of record NC_133107.1, read on the forward strand.
AATGCCTAAGAGCGTGACAGAGATCCGTAGCTTCTTGGGATTAGCTGGATACTACAGGAAATTCATTCAAGGCTTCTCTTCTATTGCGACGCCTATGACCGCCTTGACGAAAAATAATGCCAAGTTTAATTGGGGATCTGAGTGCCATGAGAGCTTTGACCTGTTAACAAAAAATAATTCCAAGTTTAGTTGTACTTGCCCTGAAGATTTGGAGTCACTATATGTATAGAGAAAAGTGCAGGATCTTCACTGATCAGAAGAGTCTGAAGTACTTCTTCACACAGAAAGAGCTGAACATGAGGTAGAAGAGATGGCTATAGCTAGTGAAGGATTATGACTGTCACATTATCTACCATCTGGGTAAGGCTAATGTGGTTGCAGACGCTTTGAGCAGGAAGCACGCAGTGATTACTCACATTTCCGTACAGAGACCGCTACATGAGAAGATTCAAAGATTTGAGTTTGTCGTTTATGCCAGGGGAGATGCCCTAAATCTTGCTACTTTGTCAGTACAGTTGACATTGAGAGACAGAATTCAGGAAGGGCAGACTTCTAACGAGCAGTTGCAGAAGTGAAGATAGAGTACGAGGCTAAGGGCCAGAGACTATACACAGTTGTGGATGACATGGTAAGATATAGGGAGCGTCTATGGGTTCCTGACAGTGATTTCCTTATAGTATATATCTTGAGCGATGCCTACAACACCCCATAGTCCATCCATCCTTGGAGCACAAAGATGTATAAGGATCTGCAGAATCTTTATCGGTGGCCGGGCATGAAACAGGATATCTGCGTTTTGTTTCCGAGTGTTTGACTTGCCAGCAGGTCAAGGCAGAGCATCAGAGACATGTATGGAAGCTGAGACCACTCCCTATTCCCAATTGGAAATGGGATAACATCATCACATGGACTTTGTGACGGGGTTTCCGGGAACTACTGGAAGATATAATTCCACCTGGATTAAAATTGATCGGATCACTAAATCAGCTCATTTCCTACTGATCAGGAAGACTTTCACCATTACTCAGTATGTAGAGCTGTACATCAAAGAGATAGTCAGATTGCACGAGATTCTAGTGTCCATCATGTCAGACAGGGATCCGAGGTTCAAGTCTGCATTCTGGAAGAGTCTACAACAGGCATTGGATACTAAGCTGTTGTTCAGTAGTGCTTTCCATCCTCATATAGACGGACAGTCAGAGACGGCGATTCAGATTCAGGAGGACTTACTCCGAGCTTCCATGATCGACTACCAGGGCAGCTGGGAGTCGAAGTTACCTCTCATGGAGTTCACATACAACAACAGTTATCAAGCTTCGATCGGTATGGCTCCATACAAGGAACTGTACAGGAGGAAGTGTAGGTCGCCAGTGTATTGGGATGAGGTAGGAAAGAGAGCAGAGTTAGGTCCAAATATTGTTTGGCAGACCGCAGATTTAGTGGTCATGAATCATGACAGGATGAGTGTAATACCCGAAATTTTGATTACTGTAATCTGATATGATTTGTGGATAATTTTTATGTGATTATAGACAAAACAATCAGACCGGGAAAAAGAAAATGATACTGAATTATGGGAGGAGGGGACCCCTCGCGCATATGCGCGACCTGAGATGGCGCATATGCGCGAGGCAGGCAAAGAACCTCGCGCAGATGCGCGTTGTAGATTCGTGCATGTGCGCGAGGGTACCCGAGAGCGCGCGCATATGCGCGAGCTACCGTGAAGGAATGCGCCGAGACAGATTGTCTCGCGCATATGCGCCGAGTTAGGTCGCGCATATGCGCGAGACGTGTTAGCACAAGGGATAAGCCACTTGCCCCGTACATGCATGATATATATAGCAACACTTCAATTCTTTCATTCAAATTACCAGAGGAAGGAAACAAGAGTATTAAGATTCTTAAGCTTTTCATATTGAGAATTTGATTTGTGCAAATCCAACCGTTCGATTTTAAATCCGACTTCGGTACTGTGTTCCTATCTAAGCAGGCTTCATACTGACGTAAGTTTTGTATGTTTTTTATATGATTTGAAATTATGATATTGTCAGAATCGGATATGATTCATATATGGTGTTTCTGATATGTTAAACATCGTATAATAAAAACTAGATTGAAGAACGGATACCGTATGAAATTGTTATGGTTTTCTGAATGGAATTGATTGAGATGTGGTATCAGAATAGTATCATATTGATTATGAGTTGTGAGAATCGATATCTGTTGATTTGTATTGCCGGGTATATTTAGATTTTACAGTTATGCTGTTGAAACATAATTTGATTAAGTTCTAATTATATCCAGTATTGATTGAGGGAGGTATTGATGTTGTATTCCTCGTTATTGTCATTACCAGATTGAGTATTGACAGGCATTAAATCCGAGACTTCGACAGAGTCAGATTGATATAAAGAAAGATATAAATCAATGTTGATTCGGGTTGCACAACTCGAGTTCGATTTGACTTGAGTTTCCCTAAATCACATACTTAATTTTATTTCATTGATATCTGTAATTATGAAATTGATATGTGTGGTCTATTGATTCATAGACAGAGTATGTATTGAGTCATAGGCTGATTCGCCTAGTCATTGGCTGATGCGCCAAGTCTTCGGTTGATTCGCCAAGACACTGGATGTTTGGTTTATATTGATGTCGCTTAGGAGTTGATTCATTCATATCGTTGAGAATCGAAATATGTGACAATATCCAGAAACCGGGATCCCTAGATTAGAGAGGAGTCGAGTCTGAGATGATGAGTTACGAGTGATTTACAGTGTTATATCATTTCATGTTTTCAGATTTTGATACATGTTATTGATATGTATTTCATGATTTATATATGCTTTTATATGATTGCATGTTTACATTGTTTATATTGGGATTATGTTCTCACCGGAGTTATCCGGCTGTTGTATTGTTTGTATGTGTGGATGACAACAGGTGGCGCAGGATCGGGATCAGGAAGAGGATAAGAGATTCAGAATTAGCGTGGAGATCCGGACTTAAAGTAGATTGGTTTTCAGTACTTGATATAGTGACTGAACTTTAGTTGAGATGAATATATGTTGTACCTTTGCATGGTTACGTATATCAGATCGAGTACATTACGTTTCCGCGGTTGTTATTTTAAAAAAAATATTTATGTCCCACATTTACTTAATTGTTATATTGTTCCTTAATAATGATTAAGAAAACGAATTAGGTTCGGGTCCCCACAGAAGGTGGTATCAGAGCGATAGGTTCTGTAGACTGAGATAGAAGCTAGCAAGAGGGGTAGATTGAGTTTTCCTTCCTTGCCTCGATTGCTAGCATGTGTTTACTGCTTTAATACATGTTTACCTGAATTATCTGATTTGATTGGTAATATGTATTATTAAGAATGAATCAGAACCAATTCTTGATCAGCAGTAAGATGATCAGAGGAGGACTGAAATAGGTTGTTGTAATGAAAGTGCTAACCCTTTTGATAATCAGATATGCCTCCTCGAAGAGTACCAGAACAGGGTAGCAAATCGAATCTTCCTATGGATGTGACAAGAACACCGATGGAAACGCTACTGAAGATATTTCAGTCCTTCAAACCGCCAACCCTGAAAGGAACAGAGAGTTCGGTTGATTGTGAGTGTTGTTAGATGACATTGAGATGTTGTTTGATTCTTTGGATTACCCAGATGAACGGAGAGTCAGATTGATTGGACACTAGTTGCATGACGTTGCAAAGAACTGGTGGATCACGACGAAGAAAGTATTGGAGCATCGAGGTACGACTATTACCTGGAATATATTTAGAACTAAATTTTATCAACGATTCTTTCCAGTGTTGTACAGAAAGGACAAGGGTGCAGAGTTTGCCAATTTGAGACAAGGCCAGTTGAACATTGAAGAGTATGTGGCCAAGTTCTCTACCTTGTTGAGGTTTTCTCCACATGTTGCCGAGAATGATGTGCTGATCAATTTATCAATGGACTGAACCCCGAGATCTTTACATTGGTAAACACCGGGCGACCGAATAACTTTTCGGATGCTCTGAACCAAGCCAAAGGATCTGACAGCAGTTCTTCTAGCTCCAGTGGTTCCAAACAGAGTTATACCGGAGTTTACTGCAGAACTTACGGAGGGAGACATCCCACAGAGCAATGCCAGGGAGTGCTTGGTAGTTGCCACATTTGCAGACAGCAGGGACATTTTTCCAGAGTATGTCCACAGAGAGGTTCCCAAAGATCCCATGGAGCCCAATCATCAGGATCAGCAGCACAGACTGATAGACGATCAGCTACTGTTCATTCATTTCAGCCAGCACCATCTCAGTCACAGTAGAGGCCAGGAGGAAGCCAGACAGTTAGCCAGCCTTCTAGACAGCAGGCCAGAGTATTTGCTTTGACAAAGGAGAAGGCTTAGGAAGCACCAGATGACGTTGTTGCAGGTAACTGTTCCTTATGTGGTTACCCTGCATATGTATTGATTGATACCGGTGCTTCACATACTTTTATTTCTGAACGATTTGCGTTGATTCATGCATTTCCTGTTGAGTCATTATCTGCTGTAGTGGCTGTCTCTTCTTCTTTGGGGACATGTTTTGATATCAGTGAAGTCTGTTAAACATTGTGTGCTACAGTATGATGGGCATGAGGTTGAGTTAGATTGTATCGTACTTGGGTTGTCTGATTTTGACTGTATTATTGGTATCGATATGCTGACCAAGTACAGAGCTACCGTTGATTGTTTCCAGAAAATTGTGAGATTCAGACCTGAGATTGCTGATGAGTGGAAATTTTACGGTAAGGGTTCTCGAGCCAGAATTCCTTTGATATCCGTATTATCTATGACTCGATTGTTACAGAAAGGAGCGGAGGGATTGCTTGTTTATTCAGTTGATGTACTGAAATCGAGTCTATCATTGGCTGATTTGCCAGTGGTATGTAAGTTCGCTGATGTCTTCCCAGATGAGATTCCTGGTTTGCCTCCGATTCGAGAAATAGACTTCTGCATTTAGTTGATGCCAGGTACAGTTCCGATTTCGAGGGCTCCGTACAGATTGGCACCGATTGAGTTGAAAGAGTTGAATGAACAGTTGGAGGATTTACTGGCCAAGGGGTATATCAGACCGAGTGTATCTCCTTAGAGTGCTCCAGTACTGTTTGTGAGAAAGAAAGACGGTTCGATGAGACTCTGTATCGATTATCGGCAACTGAACAAAGCAACGATACAGAACAAATACCCTTTGCCTCGTATTTATGATTTATTTGATCAGTTGCAGGGTTCTTCTGTATATTCCAGGATCGATCTGAGATCTGGATATCATCAGCTGAGAGTCAAGGACTCTGACATCTCGAAGACAGCGTTCAGAACCAGGTATGGACATTATGAGTTTATTGTCATACCGTTTGGTTTAACGAATGCTCCAGCTGTATTTATGGGTCTGATGAACCGTATATTTCAGAAATATCTCGATGATTTTGTGATTATATTCATTGATGATATTTTGATTTATTCGAAGAATATGATTGAGCATGCCGAACACTTGAGAACTGTGTTGCAAATCTTGAGGGCTGAGAAATTGTATGCTAAACTGTCATAATGTGAGTTTTGGTTGAGATATGTGGTATTTCTGGGTCATATTATATCCGGAGATGGTATTTCAGTTAATCACAGTAAGGTTGAAGCCGTGATCAGTTGGCCGAGACCGACATCACTGCCAGAGATTCGCAGTTTTATGGGTTTGACAGGATGTTACCGACGATTTATTAAATATTTCTCGAGTATTGCTAAACCAATTACGCACTTGACTCAGAAGAATGCTTCATTTGTTTGGTCAGAAGACTGTGAGTCCAGTTTTCTGGAGTTGAAGAAGAAACTGACCAGTGCTCCAATACTGACTATCCCCTCAGGTACTGGTGACTTTGTTGTTTATTGTGACGCTTCTCACAGGGGATTGGGATGCGTATTGATGCAGCGAGGCCATGTTATCGCTTATGCTTCACGACAGTTGAAGCCACACGAGACTCACTACCCAATTCATGATCTTGAATTGGCTGCCATCGTCTTTGCATTAAAGATATGGCGACACTACCTGTACGGTGAGAAGTTTGAGATTTATTCTGATCATAAAAGCCTGAAATATCTATTTTCACAATCAGAATTGAATATGAGACACGAATATGGCTTGATTTGCTTACAGATTTCGATTGTGAGATCAAGTACCATCCAGGAAATTCAAATGCAGCAGCTGATGCACTGAGTCGAAAGGTATGTTCTTTATCCTTATCGACGATTGGTGTTTCAAATTTTATCTAAGAGTGTTGTTTGTCTGGATTGGTATTTGAGACAGATTGTAGGCCATTACAATTGTATGTCGTTCAAGTTGAACCAGATCTGATTTTGAGAATTAAAGCAGCTCAAAAGTTGATCAGAATGTACAAAATTCGATATCGATGGTCAGAGCAAGGAATCGATCAGAGTACCAGGTACATGACAGTGTACTGTATGTGAATAATCGTCTTGTTGTGCCGAATGTTTCCGATTTGAAACGACAGATATTATTAGAAGAGCACAGCAGTCGATTCAGTATTCATCCTGGTGGCAGGAAAATGTATAATGATTTGAAAAGACAGTTTTGGTGGAAACAGATGAAAGCTGATATCGTAGAATATATTTCTAGATGTCTGAATTGCCAACAGGTGAAAGCGGAAAGAAAGAAACCAGGAGGATTGTTACAGAGCTTATCGATTCCTGAATGGAAATGGGATCACATTTCCATGGAATTTGTGACGAAGCTACCGAGATCCTCCCGAGGTTGTGATGCGATTTGGGTCGTAATTGACAGATTGACCAAATCCGCATGTTTTATTCCGTAAAATATGACATACCGACATGACCAGATGGCAGAGATTTATGTCGGAGAGGTGGTCATATTGCAGGGAGTGCCAAAGTCAATTGTTTCAGACCGTGATCCTCGGTTTACTTCGCACTTTTGGCAGAGTTTACAACAGGCTTTAGGTACGAAGTTACATCTGAGTACCGCATATCATCCACAGACTGACGGACAGTCAGAACGGACGATTCGGACATTGGAAGATATGCTTAGAGTTGTAGTGCTTGATTTTAGCACTAATTGGCAGGATGCATTGCCACTTTGTGAGTTCTCGTACAATAATAGCTATCAGACGAGTATTGAGATGGCTCCTTTCGAGGCGTTGTACGGTAAGAAATGCAGACAATGCAACTGGTATGTAGCATTCACTTATGTGGACTATCGTGTATAACCAGGATGAAAGGAAGCTTAAAGTAGTGTACAATGTATGTATAACTTGTTCGACACTGTCCTATGTTTGAAGAGATTAACTTGGCAGAGGTATCCCCTCTGTATTGGGACGATATCTATGAGGTTCCTGAGATTGGACCTGATATGATCAGAGATATGACTGAGAAAGTGAAGCTAATTCAGAAGAGAACGAAGGCAGCTCAGGATAGACAAGCCAAATATGCCAATGTTCGACGATGACCGTTGGTATTTGAGGCAGGAGACCGAGTATTTTTGAAGATTTCACCTTTCCGAGGAATTGTCAGATTTGGCAAGAAAGGGAAGTTGTCTCCACGTTATACTGGGCCGTATGAGATTCTCGAGAAGATAGGAGATCGTGCCTATCGACTCGCCCTACCGCCTTCTCTATCTGGAATACATGATGTCTTTCATGTATCATTATTGCGGAAGTGTATGCCAGATGCTTCACATATTATTCAGCCAGATGAGGCCGAGCTTGATGAGACATTGAACTATTTTGAAAATCCGATTCAGATTCTCAATCGGAAAGAAAAGCAGCACAGAACGAAGACTATTCCGCTCGTGAAAGTTCAGTGGAGTCGCCATGGCATTGAAGAAGCTACTTGGGAGACAGATTCAGACATGAGACATAGATTTCCCGAGTTATTTCATTGATGTGAGTATTCTTATTCAGCTTCTGTTACACATTTATTTCTATTATGATTGACTGCCTGTGATTTCGGGGACGAAATCAGATCTTTGGGAGAGAAATGTAATGCCCGTAATTTTGATTACTGGAATCTGATATGATTTGTGGATAATTGTGATGTGATTATAGACAGAACAGATCAGACCGAGAAAGCAAAAAGAAGACTGAATTATGTGGGAGGACTGGACCCCTCGCGCATATGCGCGAACTGAGAGGGCGCATATGCGCGAGGCAGGCAGAGAACCTCGCGCAGATGCGCGACAAAGATTCGCGCATGTGCGCGAGGGTACCCGAGAGTTGGGAAGAATTGTGAAGGACCTCGCGCATATGCGCCGAGTGAGGGCGCGCATATGCGCGAGCTACCGTGAAGGCACGCGCCGAGACAGATTGTCTCGCGCATATGCGTCGAGGTAGGTCGCGCATATGCGCGAGACGTGTTAGCACAAGGGATAAGCCACTTGCCCCGTACATGCATGATATATATATATATAAACACTTCAATTCTTTCATTCAGATTACCAGAGGAAGGAAACGAGAGTATTAAGATTCTTAAGCTTTTCATATTGAGAATTTGATTTGTGCAAATCCAACCGTTCGATTTTGAATCCGACTTCGGTACAGTGTTCCTATCGACGCAGGCTTCATACTGACGTAAGTTTTGTATGTTTTTTTTATATGATTTGAAATTATGATATTGTCAGAATCAGATATGATTCATATATGGTGTTTCTGATATGTTAAACATCGTATAATCAAAATCGGATTGAAGAACGGATACCGTATGAAATTGTTATGGTTTTCTGAATGGAATTGATTGAGATGTGATATCAGAATTGTATCATATTGATTATGAGTTGTGAGAATCGATATCTGTTGATTTGTATTGCTGGATATATTGAGATTGTACAGTTATGCTGTTGAAACAGAATTTGATTCAGTTCTGATTATATCCAATATTGATTGAGGGAGGTATTGATATTGTATTCCTTGTTATTGTCATTACCAGATTGAGTATTGACAGGCATTGAATCCGAGACTTTGACAGAGTCTGATTGATATAAAGAAAGGTATAAATCAATGTTGATTCGGGATTGCACAACTCGAGTTTGATTTGAATTGAGTTTCTCTAAATCACATACTTTATTTTATTGCATTGATATCTGCAATTATGAAATTGATATGTGTGGTCTATTGATTCATAGACAGAGTATGTATTGAGTCATAGGCTGATTCGCCTAGTCATTGGCTGATGCGCCAAGTCTTCGGTTGATTCGCCAAGACACTGGATGTTTGGTTTATATTGATGTCGCTTAGGAGTTGATTCATTCCTATCGCTGAGATTCGATATATGTGACAATATCCAGAAACCGGGATCCCTAGATTAGAGAGGAGTCGAGTCTGAGATGATGAGTTACGAGTGATTTACAGTGTTATATCATTTCATGTTTTCAGATTTTGATACATGTTATTGATATGTATTTCATGCTTTATATATGCTTTTATATGATTGCATTTTTATATTGTTTATACTGGGATTATGTTCTCACCGGAGTTATCCGGCTGTTATCTTGTTTGTATGTGTGCATGACAACATATGGGGCAGGATATGGATCAGGAAGAGGATGAGAGATTCAGAATTAGCGTGGAGATCCGGACTTAGAGTAGATTGGTTTTCAGTACTTGATATAGTGACTGAACTTTAGTTGAGATGAATATATGTTGTACATTTGCATGGTTATGTATATTGGATCGAGTACATTACGTTTCCGCAGTTGTTATTTTAAAAAAAAAAATTATGTCCCACATTTACTTAATTGTTATATTGTTCCTTAATAATGATTAAGAAAACGAATTAGGTTTGGGTCCCCACAATGAGGACCGCTCAGAGCGGCCAGAAATGTTATGAAGATCAGAGGCGCGGAGATCCCGAGTTCGCAGTAGGGGATCACATTTTTTGTGAAAGTCGCACCGATGAAGGGTGTGATGAGATTTGGGAAAAGGGCAAGCTTGAACCTAGATTCATCGGACCGTTCGAGATCCTAGATAGAGTTGGGACACTCGCATACAGAGTTGCATTGCCACCGAATCTGGCGTGATTTCATAATGTGTTCCATGTTTCTATGCTCTGAAAGTACATGTCGAATTCTTCGCATGTGCTGAATTATGAGCCACTTCAGCTGACACTGAACCTGTAATTCGAGGAGAGACCTACTCAGATACTGGACAGATAGGAGAGGGGTCTCCGGAACAAGGTGTTCCACATGATCAAAGTCAAGTGGCTGAATCACTCCAAGAAGGAGGCTACTTGGAAGATTGAGGCCAAAATGAGGAGTCGCTATCCGGAGTTATTCGGTATGTTTTAAATTTCGAGGACGAAATTTTTTTTAAGGGGGGGGGGGGGGAGAGTTATAAGGTCCAGGAAATTTAAATATATGTAACCTGAATGCATGCAATCTAGAGTTTTATTTAAATCATGTGTTTATTCATTTTATGCATTTAATGCATCATTATTGCATGGTTAGGATTTATTTCATGAATATTTTTAAAGTTTCACGCATTAGGGTTTCTAGGTACATTTCGCGCTCGAACTAGGAACGGAGACCGGGGATTTATCAAGAAAAATATTTTTATTACATGATTAATTTTTATCGTGTCCTCCGTTTTTCTTTCAAACAAGATACCTCCCCGCTCCTCCGGTGCTTTCCCAACGCGTGGTTCTTCGAGTTCTTGAACACCTACACATCAAGGCATGCCATGTATCTTTATTTTTGCATCATTCACGCTTTATACTTACTGATATGTTTTCCATGGTCAAAGGTTGCATGATCTTTTCATGTGTAAATGTTTCTGCTTCGGTTGCTTTAATTTCAAACGTATTCTTCTAGAAACTCACGTATTTTTACCATGGTGCAAGGGGCTGCAGAAATAGGGTTCTGAGAGGTTGAACATGTCGATGGTTAAGGTGTTTATAAGCCAGAGTCGAGACTTTGAGGAAATGTTGTAGACCGAGGGTTGCTTCACCTAAGGGTGTTACGGTTTTGGAGAGATAGCATACAAGGGGCTGAGCTAGCGGTGCAAAGACCGATCCAGACCATGGATCAGGCCTTGGTGGGCCTGAGAAAAGTTCTATGAGGGTCCGACCACTATTGAAACCAGCCCCAAAGCCGCTTGATCGGGTTGAGTGTAGGATGGCCGCGGGTGGTGCTTCCTCAGTGTCTAGCGAGCGTTGGCGAGTTCCGGCGAGCATGGGGCTGTGATCTTGGTTAGGATGGTCCAATAGTGTCTTATGGTGGTCTAGCGGGGTTGGTTAGGGGCTGGTGTGCTTGGTTTTGAGCTAGGGACGAAATTATGGAGGGTTGTTGCATCTAGGGTTTCAAGGGGGAACATGCAGATTTTTCCAGTAGATTGTGGCCCTGTTTTCGTGAGTCATAGTGTGCTAGGATGTGAGATTTATGGGCTGGTATCGTAGAGTTAAGTCATGGGTTGATTTGGGAAAAATTCGGTTAAGTTTCGGGTCGATTCGGGTTGAAAGCGGGACTCCGGTCCAAGTTTTAAAACGAATTGGTTAAGTTTTGAAACGGGCTAGGGTTTACATCTAAAAATTACTTGTAATTATGTTTTGGGATGTTTAAAGGGGTTTGGTAAGCTTCGAGTCGAAATTTGAGGTCCAGTGGTAAAATGGTCATTTTGGGTTTCCAGGGACAAAATGACCATTTTCCACCTGGAGTGAAATTTTATCCTAACAGCGCCCTGAGCACAAATTTATCATGTTTTTACATTTTTATGCATCATGCATATGATTTTTATATAATTATGAAAAATACGGTGCATGCTTGGTTTTAAAGAAAAATTGCGTATATGCATGTTTTTATTAAGAGATTAATATGATGACACATTTTTGAAGGATGGGAGTTGGTTGTGACTAATACGATGACACGATGACACAATGACATGTAAGACCAGGGCTCAGTGGACGGGTAATGTTGTCGTTGATGTCCTCGCCGTCGGGACATATTTCTCGTTCCTCTTAGGACATCCTCATACTTACATATATGTATAATTTCCTCAATCGCAATTGCTTATATAACCCTTAATCGGTATTTACTTCCGACTACATTCACATAGACCTTTTTTATTTTTCACAAAGTTTCAACCTAAATCCCAAACTTCTCGGGTTATTCATTAAGCCTAAATTATAGCATTCCAGCCACTCAACCTATCGAATTAAATGCAAAACGGCTCCCTTAACTTTCAAAAATTGCTAAAATGACCACATAATTTTTCTAAAATAAAGACCCAAAATTCTCGAATTCTCAAATTTAGCAAAAATTTTCGCATTTTACCCTTCCAAGATTTCGGATTCATAAAACTAAGCCCCTATATTTTTGAATTATAGCAAGATCACCCTCAATATTTCCGAAAACTTGCAATTAAATCCCTTAAAGTATTATAATTCATTCCCTAAGTACATGATTCCTAAAAAAAATTTAACCCACAACATCACTTTGAAATTCTCTTCCCACACAATGTAGAATTTGAAACAAACAGTCCTAAATCACTAAGTTCAATTCGCCTCAATTTAATCTTCAGTATTAAAAAATTCGAGATACACAAAAACTAAATTCTTCTCACGTCTCTGAAGCATAATTGTACACACCGTCCAAACCACGAAACCACCATGCATTTTAAAATAAAAGGCATCTAACATTTATCTTTGATAGTCATAAAAGCAAGTAAATCTAAACAATTAAATAAATAATAAGATAAAAATTTAAAACAATAAAACTCACAGACATTGAGGCGTGACTTCTCGAGCTCCTCGGAAACAGCAGCAGGCATACCTCATTTCAAGAACCACCGCTCTGATACCAACTTAAACAACCTTAATTCTAAATTCATTTATATTGCATCGGTTTTTTTTATATAAACCATGGATAATTAATTAATCTTAAATAAGATAGCATAAAATTAAAAAAAACAGAATTCCATAATATCCAAAACCATTCATGCAGAATAAGTAAATAAAGCAATAAAATTCTAAAATTCAACTCAATAAATTATAGCATCTTGAAAGTTTCCAAATAAAAGCGATAATCCATAAAATCATCAAAAGTCTTTAATAATATGCGTAATTTCTAGGTCCTCGAGTATGCATGAAGCCTCCCGGATGACTCGATAGTCCGCACATCACGACTCAACATTATCATTACCTGAAACCATTCAAACCTAATGAGTCTAATGACTCAGCATGCTCAAACCTAATATAGCAAATACGTAGATATACACTCACATGCATTAAAATTAATTTTACTAAAAATGGTATTTTTCATGCAAACATTAAACCTTCAAAAATATGGAACTTTTTAAACCATGCTTACATATGAACATTTTCCATTTAAAATTATTATATTTAGGTGAAGTTCCATCCTTGAAAGTGACAACTTTTTAAACCATTCTTACATATGAATATTGTTCAATTAAAAGAAAATGTATGATGATATGTTAAGACACGTTATGATTTTATATGACACGTTTACGTTCATGTTTTTTTAGGTTTATGAAATGTATGTTGATTACGTTATTTTCAGTGTTGTATGCTACGTATATGTACTTGCTATTTACGGTGTAGGTATGTTGAGTCCTTAGACTCACTAGGCGTGTTTGATGCTGGTTAGCATTTAGATGAGGAGACTTGAGGTGTCGAACTTTGAGTAGGATGGGCTGGATGTACAAGAACGACCCGAGGACCACACTTTTCCGCACATCACGTTTTTATGAGTTTTGAGCAGACATGATCAGTTTCACACGTTTTTCTTTATGATACACTGTTAATTTTCATGATTTTTTTATTTCGTTTTATTCATGCTTGATTGAGGGCCGAGTTGGCAATTTTTAAATTACAGTTTTTTATTTATAGATCGTTTACGATTAAGTTTTAATTGGAACATTTTTCAGCAGGGTTGCATGCTTGAAAAAAAAATAAGATGTTTATTTTCGAAAATGTAAGATTAAAAAAAATTAGCAGCTTTTTAATTTAATAGACGTTTCACATTAAACTCATTAGGTTTGAATAGTTGCAGGTAATGATGATGTTTAGTCATGAGGTGCGGGCTATCGAGTCGTCCAGGAGGCGCAGTGCATACCCGATGACCTAGAAATTATATTAAAGACTTTTGATGATTTTATGGATTATCGCTTGTATTTATGTACTTTTAGGATGCTAGAATTTATTGAGTTGAATTTTAGATTTTTATTGCTTTATTTACTTATTGCGCATGAATGGTTTTGGAAATTATGGAATTCTGTTTATTTGATTATTTATTCTAGCTTATTCAAGAAGAATTATTTATGCATGGTTTAGGAAAAAAAACTAGTGCAATTTAAATGAATTTAGAAGTAGGGTCGTTTCAGTGCAACTGTGCTTGTTGAACTGAACTGAAAAATTTATCACATAACTGACCGATGCTAATCATATTATATTTTAAATTATCAACGAGTAGAACATCATCAATAATAATGTTACCATGGATAAGCTTACTTTTACCCACGGTTCTACCTTTTGAGTCATCTCCAAAACTGAAATTTGGACTAGAGTATTTGACTAGTTGTGATAACAAATTAGCATCCCTTGTCATGTGTCTTGAGCATCCGCTGTCCAGGTACCATATTGAATCTTTATCTGATGTACATGTCACCAATAGTCGCAGACAATGAGTAATTCTGGTACACACATCTATTTGGGTCCTAAAATGACTAGTCATTTATGAACCCAGACTTGGATCAGTCTAACTGACTTTCTAATTGTTGTGTTTCAGATAGTTTTTCCCAGTTTGTGTGTGCTTAATGTAATGTGTGCACATCACGTTTTTATGAGTTTTGAGCAGACATGATCAGTTTCACACGTTTTTCTTTATGATACACTGTTGGTTTTCAGGATTTTATTGTTTCGTTTTGTTCATGCATGATTGAGGGCTGAGTTGGAAATTTTTAAATTACATCATTTTTATTTATAGATCGTTACGATTAAGTTTTAAATGGAACATTTTTCTGCATGGTTGCATGCATGCAAAAAGATCAGATGTTTATTTTTCGAAAATGTGAGATCTTAAAAAAAAAATTTAACAGCATTTTAATTTGATAGACTTTTCACATTAAACTCTTTAGGTTTGAATAGTTGCAGGTAATGATGATTTCGAGTCGTGAGGTGCGGACTATCGAGTCATCCGGGAGGCGCAGTGCATACCCGAAGACCTAGAAATTCCGCATATATTAAAGACTTTTGATGATTTTATGGATTATCGCTTGTATTTATATACTTTTAGGATGCTAGAATTTATTGAGTTGAATTTTAGATTTTTATTGCTTTATTTAATTATTCCGCATGAATGGTTTTGGAAATTATGAAATTCTTTTTATTTGATTATTTATTCTAGCTTATTCAAGATGAATTATTTATGCATTGTTTAGGAAAAAAAAACTAGTGCAATTTAAATGAATTTAGAAGTAGGGTCGTTTCAGTGCAAGTGTTCTTGTTGAACTGAACTGAAAAATTATTATCACACAACTGACTGATGCTAATCAGATTATATTTTAAATTATCAACAAGTAGAACATCATCAATAATAGTGTTACCATGGATAAACTTACCTTTACCCACGATTCTATGTTTTGAGTCATCTCCAAAACTGATTTTTGGAAGAGAATATTTGACTATTTGTGATAAAAAAAAATTAGAATCCCTTGTCATGTGTATTGAGCATCCGCTGTCCAGGTACCATATTGAATCTTTAGTTACGACCTAATAATGCAATCGCATTCTATGTTCCAATTGCTGTTTTTCTTTCTGTATTCCTAATTTATCCACTAGGTCAGTTTAATGTACATGTCACCAGCAGTCACACACAATGAATAATATTGATACCCACATCTATTTTGGGTCCTAAAATGATTAGTCATTTATAAACCCAGACTTAGATTAGTCTAACTGACTTTCTAGTTGTTATGTTTCAGATAGTTTTTCACAGTTTGTGTGTGCTTAATGTATTGTGTGCAGATGAAACAATATGTGTTTTAGTCTTGTTCATCTGGTTGTTCATCCGATATCTTTTCTGAATGGGCTTGCTGTTATAATTATGGAAATAGTCATTTCTAGAGTTCTGGTTTTCATAGTTGAACCGTTTATATGACTAG
The DNA here is from genome assembly GCF_022965805.1 of Primulina eburnea. Taxonomy (NCBI): domain Eukaryota; kingdom Viridiplantae; phylum Streptophyta; class Magnoliopsida; order Lamiales; family Gesneriaceae; genus Primulina; species Primulina eburnea. The sequence goes on from NC_133107.1 coordinate 17,808,736, forward strand.
CTTCGTGATTTATTTGAACTTGCATAGCTATATCCGATTCCAACTTCTTAGCCATGTTCTTATTGTCAATTGTTTGTGAAACCAGTTTACTTGGCTCTGATTGTTCATTTACCATAATTGATTTTACAAAGCGAATATATTTCTCTTTGCACATGTTCAGTTTTGGCTCGGTACCACTGGTTGAAGACTCATCTTGGTCGTTAAAGCATAAACCAGTTTTTTCAGTAACTAATTTTTTGTAAATATTGCATTTCAGTCAATATGATTGATGACTTATTCCAAACTTGAATCAGATTAGTTTGTCTTCAATTCTCAAGTTTCAACGGCTGAATCACAAATTGGTTCTCGTTCTAGATTTTAGCTCAGCGATCTCCTTTTTTAGACTCAACAGTTCAGCTGATTCATCAGTTTCAATTTTATTGTCTAATTTTATTGTCTTGGGGATCAGTTTGCTTTGCTTTGGTATTCTCAAATGAGAGAGCAAGTTTGTGATACTCATTGACCATGTCGTGTAGTATGGAAATAAGTTCTTCACGTGTAAATTCAGTTGAACTGAAATCAAATACTGCTTACGGTTTGATTCCAGTTCTGTATCATTAGTCATTAGGCACTTTACTTTTTCTTCATCGCTAGAGCTGCTCAAGCTCTCAGATTCAGATTCACCACCATCAGTTTTTGTCCACTTGGACTTGGTTTCTTCAACTGATAGAACTTCATGCTTCTTTTTGAATGATCTCTTATCATCTTTAGCTCTTTTTCTTCTTTCAAATGATTTTTTTTTTCTTTTTCAGTTGAGCGTCGAATGTCCTTCTTTGGCGTACGACAGTCAGCAATAAAGTGTCCAGTCTTGCCACATTTGTAGCAAGCATTTATTTCTTCCTTGAAGATATTCTTAAGGGAGTCTCTTTGGAAGGATCCCTGGTTCTTTTTCATAAATTTTCCATACATGGCATCATTGCTCAGCTGTTCTACATATTTTTCAGCTGAACCAGTTGGTTCAAGTTTTAAGGTGCTGTGAGCAGTTGTAACTGTTGCTGTTGATGGTTCTCTTTCTCTAGTCTGTAGTTCAAACTCGTAAGCTTTAAGATCAGAAAATAAATCATGTAGTTTTACTTTGTTCATGTCTTTGGATTCTCGCATTGCCATTGTCTTAACGTCCCATTCTTTGAGAAGACCACGAACAACCTTCAAAATGATTTTATTATTTGAATGCATGATTACATGTTAAAATATGATTTTATTATTTGAATGCATAAAACTATATTTTTAAAGCTTATTCGAAATGCGTTCGAGGAACGGAGACCGGTGGCTAAAAAATGGAAAATATTTTATTAAATAATTGTTTTCAATTATTTAAAATTAGATTGATGCTAAATGGTATTTTTGAAAATTAAGTGTTATGAGATGATTTTATACGCCGAGTCGTAAATTTTAACGATATTTGATTTTCAATGAAAATACGAACTTTTTGACAAATCGGCTAATATTTTCACGAACTTTCCTAAACAAAATATTTTAAATATGCACTTAGGCTTAATGAGCCTAGTATACCATACTAATGGGCCTAATCTTGCACACTTATGTATTTATAAAAATAAAAGCCTCAAACCCCTACCCCAAACCCTCAAACTCACATCCCCCTTCCCCTAAATTTTACAAGGACCCTCCTCTCCCCCTAAAACACACACACGAAAATTCAGCAAGGGAAAGTCACGTTTTTTGTAGAGAAAACAACAAGGGTCCTCCGCTTGTCGCTGTTCTTCGTATCTCAACGTATTTTTTTGCGGAATATACGTAAAGGCACGCCATAAATATCTTTTTTCTATCTATCACACCCTATTACATGTTTGATTATCGTTTTCTCGAAAAACATGATTTTCTTTTAATTATTTTCATTTTTATGTCATGCTATGTCAAAACCCCATGATTTTATGATGCAAAACTGGTGTTATTGATGCATAAAGGGGCTTCCATCCTAGGACAATAATAAGGGCCAAGTTTAAGATGGTTTAAGGGCTTAGACAAGATTACACCGTGGCTGCACACGCTAGGAAAAAAGCTTGAGTGAAATTTTTGCATGTTGGTGTTCAAGGGTTCGATTTTTGGGGTATAATGAAGGGAGGCTGCGCGGGGCTCTTTCAGGGCGAAGGGCTGAGCTCGTGAGGGTCCTGGTCTAGTGCCAATAAGTTCCACGCGAAGCTGTAAGGGCTGGAAGAGAGGCACGCAGGGCTTGGACTCTTCCTAGCCGCGACTGCGCATAGGAGAAGAACCCTGCACGTGTTCGTGCATGGTCCATGGAAGCTAGATCAAGGGGGCTCAAAGGGGGTTAGTCATGGTCCTAGGAGGGTTCGAGCTCAGGTAGAGGCTCGGACGAGGAGTCCTAGTCATGGGAAAAGAGTCCTAGTATTTAGGGAACTCGTGCATCTTCTTGTTTACGTGCAGGAGGATTGTAGCGGGTGAGGGGCTGGTTCAAGGGGTCGTGGCTGGTCAGTAGGGTCCACAAGAGGGTTGGGAAGGGCTTGGCTTGAGCTGGAACGAGCATGTCTCAAGGAAATCGAAAGATGGCTCTAGGGTGACTTGTAATGTTTGATTTTTAGGTTTTGATGGCTAAATGTTCTAACCATGGTCCATGGGGGTCGAATCATGGTTCACGAAGGTAGTTTAGGTAATGAAATTCTAAGTTTAAATTACGAAAAGAAAATATTAAAGTTTGAATTAATTCGTAATTAAAACGCAATACGAATTAATAATTACAAATTAAATCGAAAGCCTAGACTTTAAGCTAAATAAAAATATCAAAAAAAAAATTAAGTTTAAATAATTATTTAGGATGGTCTAGAGTCAGTGAAAATAAGAAAAAATCAAAATCGAGAAATTTTATGTCTAGGGGTAAAGCGGTCATTTTAAATTGAAAAATGAGTAGACGTCATGGTAGTGCCCCGAATGCTGTAATATATGATAAAATGATTATTTTAAATGTTTAAAGAATTTTATGATAAAACGTTAAAGCTAAAAAATATGTTTCATGCTTGGTTTAAAAGAAAAATGATTTGTGTGCATGATTTTTTATAAGTGACGAGACCATTGATTAGAATGTTTACATTCCTGAGGCGGGAAAATATGAAACTTTAGAGGAGGTGAAGTAATTGTAACTATTATGGTGTTATGATGATATGATTGGGGATATCGTGAGGGAAAAGTCCCCAGAGGGAACCCATTTACTGGAATAGGCCCCAGAGGGAGCCCATTTATGGGAGCAGACCCCAGAGGGCCCGTCTATGAGAGAAGGCCCTAGAGGGAGCTCGACGATCGTATTTCCATATGATAATGATAGGCCAAGGCTCAGTTGACAAGTGAGAGTGTTGTTGATGTCTTTGCCGCCCATTACTGTAGTTATATGTAGATGGATCCATCGACCTTATGATGAAACAAAATTCACAATTAACGATCCAAATTCAATAAAAGGAAAACGTACATGATTATGATGAAAATGAAAATGTTTATGATGAAATGATATATGCTATGAAATTATGAGAGGAAAAACATTTATGTATATGCATGTTAATGAAAAGTTATTTTAATTAAAAAAAATTACTGTTGCATGCGATTGTATATGTATTACTTGTTATCAAGATTATAGTTTGCTGACTCATTGACTCACTAGGTGTGATGGATGCAGGTGAGCATAATGTTAATGATGATGGAGGTTTTGATGGTTGATCTTGCTGAACTGAAGGTGCACACAACCCGAGGACCGGCGCTAGGTTTTCTGCATTATGATTATGATTTACGTTTATGATAAAGATTTTTATGACTTTTATGATACTTATTGAGTAGTTTTTGAGAGGTTGTTAGAGTTAGTCTTATTTTGAAATATTGTTAAGTTAGGTTGGCAATGTTTGACGATTTTATGTTTTGAATTTTTTCCTTTGAATTTTTAAATATATTTGGTTGTTTTATTTTTAAAATGGTGCAAAGCATTTTAAAATGTATATATATGTATTGTCCGAGTGTATGAGAGAAAGAAAAAAAATAGCACTTTTTAAGAAAACGAGCAGTGGACGTATCAATAGAGATTTTGTTGAATAAAGACATGATGAACAGGTGTGTAGAAATAATATATCAGAAAGTATTTGGAGTGAAGATTGAAACTACTCTGATACCACTTGTAAGGATCGGGTTGATGGGTCAAAGTGTTTAGAAGGGGGGGTTGAATAAACACATAAAGATTTTCGGCACTTTTCGAAATAGTGAATCAGTTTAGTGATAAACTGAGTTCAAGAATCTTGTTTGTCAATATCAGTCAGTTAACTGAATAGAGTGCAGAAATAAAGTAACTGATAAATTGAATACTTAAAGGATAACTTAACAATGAATACGGAGATTTTATGGATGTTCGGAAACTTCAATCGCTCCAATGTCACCCCTTCTATCACAAGGATAAGTTTTCACTAAAAGACTTTGATTGATTACAGAAACTGTAATAACCACTTCAGTTTGGAATTAAACACTGTCAAACTAAAACTCTTAGTTTCTTACAACTTATCAACACCGAGCTGATTTCTTTCGAAGCACAACTGATATAAGAAGATCAAATATATCAATGTAACGTGCTAGTAATTTTGCTCAAAAGATAGCCTGAATGCTATGAATATATCTATGAAGTGTTAGCTTTTCTATATGAATATCGTAGTTGAACGTGTATAACTGAATCTTTCAAATGTTCTCAAATCCGTAAATCAACAACTTGTTTCTCACTGAATTTCTCAGCTATTTATAGGCTTTGCTTCCAACGGTAACACTGAATCCATTAATTAATAATTATCTGTTAATCTTTCCTTTCTGAATGTGTCAACATTCTTCTGACAATAGTACGATGTTGCAGTTTGCTAATGTGGCGCTCCTTATGTTAGTTGCAGTCTGCTGTATACAATTGTTGGTTGATAGAAAAAATAACTAATGACGTGCCAAACTGATCAGCAGTTCATCTATTTGACTGATCAGTTGAACTGACTATATGACTGATCAGTTAAACTGACTTATTGCATCATGTTCAGTTTTAACTGATAGTTCGGTTTACTTTACATATTCAATTTTACTTTGTTCAGTTTGATTGCATCCGATTGTTTAACTTATTAATCTTCAGTTCGAATGACTTCAGTTGAATTGATCAGTTCTGCACACTTCGATGCTTAATTTGCCAAAGTCCAAAACCTTTAATTCTAACACCTTCACTTCCACGCAGTCATTCAACCATTGTAGTATATATGATTGAAGATGTTTCAAGGTAGACAAATTCAACTTCTCCACCATCTCACAGCTAGCCACCTTGGTACAAATTCCTCCAAAGGTGTCATTCACAGAACATCTTGTATGTAACAAGTTCTCCCTTTGGTTTTCTCCTCCTCCTTGAGTTGTCACTCATGATATGCCTAGTCACTAACTGTTCACCTACAACCGCCTCATATCCCTCATCAGGGTCCTCCAACTCAGGCATCTTATCATCATCACACTCTTCATCTCCCTCACTTTGAGATTCATACTCCCCATAAGCATTCATTATGTTGAAAACCAAACGCTAAATTCTGGAGTTTCAAAAACTGATCAACCAATTGATACGCGCAATTATATTCAGCAACTGGACTTAACAACTGAAATCAGCAGATCTAATAAAGAAAACTGATTAGTTGGAAACCGATCAGCTGATATATTCAGCCGTATGCTTTTAAGCTAAGCATCCTTCAACTAAACATGTCTCGGGAAAGAACATTCAACCGACAAAGAGACATAGCAGACTGAAACTGAATATGAAACGCCGCACCTCAATCAATACAGCTTAGAACAACGCATTTCGACTAAAGCAATTAAGACGCCGCATTACAATAAATGAAGCAAACAATGACCAAGGAATAATGAAGTGGCAATCAAAGGATACAAAGATTCAAATATATCTCAAGTTACCGTTGGAAGGGAAGCTTATAAATATGACAGAAGAACAGCTGAATAAAAAAAAAAAGATCACTCTATTCAAAGCTTGATGTTACTCTGCTAAACTCTTAGCTCACTCTTACTTGGTTTATTCGTAACAGTTAAGGCTACAATTTGAGCTCACTAACACTTTGTAACAATCGTTAAATACGATAGTGCTAAGATCAGTTACGCACTGAGAACATTTTGTAATAGTAAGAGTTTCAGGTTTTGGCAGTGATAAGTCCAAACTGAAGTGGATCAGTACAAATCTTGTATTCGATCAAAGTCTTTTAGTGAAAATCATATCCTTGAGATAGAAGGGGTGACGTAGGAGTAATTGAAATCTCCGAACATCCAGAAACAATCCTTGGGTATTTTATGTCAGTTTTGTATTCTATCTTTCAGTCAGTTACTTTCCGCAACTACTTTAGTTTAACTGATTGTCATTGACCAGCGAGATTCCGAGAATCAGTTTGTCAACAAAATGAACTCAAAATTCGAAAAGATCAGTTTTAATTGTGAGTGTTTATTCGACCTCCCCTTCTAAATACTCTTGATACGTTAATCGATCCTATCAAGTGGTATCAGAGCAGTTGAATCTTGTTCTTGAATAATTTTGATCTAAAAACTTGCTTGCATGACTTCATTCAACAAAATTCCTATGTTCTCCAGAGAAGAATTTTTATGATTGGAAAATCAAAATGCAGGATCATTTAGCTGCACAAGATGATGACATGTGCTATGTCATTACTGATGGACCCATGAAGATTCTAAAACCAAATACAGCAGTTGCCATAACAGAAGGGGCACCACAAAGAATAGAAAAGCCCAGGGATGAATGGACAACTGAAGATAAAAGAAAAGCAAATCTTGATAATGTGGCTAAAGACATTCTGTACAAAACGCTGGACAAAGTAACCTTCAGCAAAATAAAGATGTGTAAGTCAGCCAAAGAAATTTGGGAAAAGCTGATCCAGCTGTGTGAAGGAAATGATCAAACCAAATAAAATAAACTTTATGTTGCTGTTCAAAAGTTTGATAACATCAAAATGAAAGCAGGAGAATCAATGCACGAGTATGATGAAAGAGTAAGCAGTATCATCAATGAGTTAAATGCACTTGGAAAAGTGCATACTAACAAAGAGATTGCACTGAAGGTAATGAGAGGTCTTCCCAAGGAATGGGATGTCAAGACCATGGCAATGAGGGAGTCCAAAGATCTGAACCAGATTGAAATTCATGATCTGTTTGCTGATTTAAAGGCTTATGAATTTGAGCTGCAGACCAGAGAAGGAGAACCATCTACCCTTGCAGTCACAACTGCTCTAGCTGCTGTAAGAACAGAAACAATTAGTTCAGTCGAGAAATCTGCTGAACAGTTGAGAAGTGATGCTATGTCATTGTTCATCAAAAAATTTGGAAGGTTCATGAGAAAGAATCAAGGAAACTTCCAGAAGCCATACCAAAGGAACAACTCCAAAAATGAATCAAATGCCTGCCACAACTGTGGCAAATCAGGTAACTTTATTGCTGATTGTCCTAAACCCAAGAAGGATAGTCAAGGCTCAACTGGTAGAAGAAAAAAATCATATGAGCAAAAAAGAAGACCCAAGGAAGATAAGAAGTCCTTCAGAAAGAAACATGAGGTACTCTTAGCTGAAGAAAACAAATCTAAATGGGTAGAAACTGACAGTGAGGAGTCAGAACCAGAAAGCTTATGCAGCTCTAGTGATGATGAGGAAGTCAAGTGCTTGGTGGCTAATGATGTAGAAGAAGAATCATCTAGCCAACAAGTATTCGATTTCAGCTCAACTAATTTCACACGAGAAGAACTCATTCTAACACTACATGACATGGTAAATGAGTATCAAAAGCTTGCATCATCATTTGAAAAAATCAAAGCAAAGCAAACTGATCCCACAGACAATAAAACCAAAACCGATGAATCAGTTGATGGGTTGAGTTTAAAAATGGAAATTGCTAAGTTAAAAGCAGAGAGACACAAAAATCAGTCATTAATCCAGAAGTTGATTCTTGAAAACTCAAAACAGACTGATCTCATTCAGTCTTGGAACAAGTCATCTACTGCACTGAATGAGATGCAGAATTCACAAAAATCAGTTTCTGATAAAACTGGTTTATGGTTCAACATTCAAGGAGAAATGTATCCAAATGACACTCAACCAAAGCTAAAAATAGACAAAGGGAAATACATTCACTTTGTCAAAACAGCAGCGGTACTAGAACAAATTGAGCCCAGTAAACAGATTGAGCAACCTACTGAGAATATGAACAAGGCTAGAAGATATGGGATGGGTTATAGTCAAAAATTCTCAACTGATTCACAAAGTCAGTCATCAAAGAGGTTTCACAAGAACTATTCGAATAGCTATTTCAATTACTATAAATGCAAGCCAATTCAGAAGAGATATAGACTAAACAATCAGTTGAATAAAGCTAAAACACATATTGTATCATCTGTACACTACACATCAAGCACACAAAAGCCAAGAAAAACCATTTAAAATACATCTACTGGAAAGTCTTTTAGACTAATCCAAGTGTGGGTTACTAAGGGACTAATCAGCTCAGGACCCAAATAGATATGGGTACCAAGTTATATTATGTGTGTGATTGTAGGTAACAGGTACAAACAAGAACTCAATATGGTATTTGGACAGTGGATGTTCGCGACATAGGACAGGAGATGCAAGTGCGTTATCTCAACTGATCAAATACAGTGGTCCAAACATCAGTTTCGGGGACAATTCCAAAGGTAGAACTGTGGGTAAGGGTAAGATTATCCATGGTAACTTTAATTTTAAAGATGTTCTATTAGTAGAAAACATGAAGTATAACTTGATTAGCATCAGTCAGTTATGCGACAGTGGATTCTCAGTACAATTTGACAAAAACTCATGTTCAGTCAAAACTTCAACTGATGAAATCATACTAACTGGCAAACGTTGTGGAAACACATATAAAATCAGTTGGAATGATCAAAATTATGCACCAGTTTGTTTTATTGCTTCCAAATCATCTAAAAACTGGTTGTGGCATAAGAGACTAAATCATTTAAACTTTAAATCCATTGTCTATCTGAGTAAACATGAACTTGTAACTGGTTTGCCCAAAATAGACTTTTCAAAAGAAAAACTTTGCTCAGCATGTCAGTGTGGTAACCAAGTACGATCCTATTTTAAAAACAAGGGCTGTAAATCTTCATCACGATGCTTAGAACTGTTGCACAGGGATCTCTTTGGTCCCATACCAGTCATGAGCTTAGGAGGAATGCAATACACCTTGGTAGTCGTAGATAATTTTTCAAGATTTACTTGGGTTATTTTTCTCAAATCTAAAGACCATACTGCTTCGCAACTAATAAAGCTCTTCAAAAGACTTTTAAATGAAAAATCAGTTGGAATTGATCGAATCAGATCTGATTGAGGAACAGAATTCATCAATCAATCTCTTTCAAATTTCTTAGAAAATGCTGGAATTAAGCATGAGCACTTAGCAGCCAGAACTACTCAGCAAAATGGTGTAGCTGAGAGAAGAAATCGGACTCTTAAAGAAGTTGCTAGAACAATGCTTGCTGATTCTGGTATTTCTCAAAGATTTTGGGCAGAGGCAGTAAACACTGCGTGTTACACTCAGAACAGATCAATGATTAATAAGAATCATATGAAAACACCATATGAGATCTGGCATGGAAGAAAAAATATAATTACTTATTTCAAAATATTCGGCTGCAGATGTTTTATTCTTGATAATGGTAAAAATTATTTAAAAGCGTTTGATGCTAAATCTGTAGAAGGAATATTTCTTGGATCCTCATCAGTTAGTATAGCTTATAGAGTCTTCAACAAGAAAACCCTAAATGTTGAAGAATCTGCTCATGTTGATTTCGATGAAACTGAACTAACTGATAAGCCAACTGATCAAGTTGAGCTAGTTGATCAATTTACAGATATCAGTATGGAAGATGATGACAAAAATGAAAGTCGTGACAATCAAAACATTCTTCAAACACCTGAACCAGAAGTACTGGACCAATCAAATGTGCACGAAGTCGTTGCTGATGATCATATGATAGAGCATAATTATAACATTCAAATACCAGTTGACGAAGCACCAACTGAGACTGAAAACTGTGTTCAGTTACCAACTGAAGTAATTGCTGATACAACAAATACTGAGTGCAGATGGAGAAAATCACATCCACCTGAACTGGTAATAGGAAATCCATCTGATCCAGTAAGAACTCGCAATCAAATGCTAAATTTATTTTTCTATTCAGCTTTTGTTTCACAACTAGAACCGAAGAAAACTGATGAAGCTCTTGCTGATCCTAACTGGGTAAATGCAATGCAAGAAGAGCTAAATCAGTTCACTTATAACAATGTCTGGAACTTAGTTCTAAGACCAATTTCAAAAACTATTATAGGTACAAAATGGGTATACAGAAATAAACTGAACGAGGATGGTTCAGTTGGACGCAACAAAGCAAGATTAGTGGCACAAGGATATAGGCATGAAGAAGGAATTGACTATGATAAGACGTGTGCTCCAGTTGCAAGACTGAAAGCAATCAGAATTTTTCTTGCTTATGCATCACGCAAGAACATTAAGGTCTATCAGATGGATGTAAAGAGTGCATTCCTAAACGGTCAACTACAAGAGGAAGTATATGTTGAACAACCCCCAGGTTTTGTAAATCACAATTTTCTTGATCATGTATATCATTTGAACAAAGCGTTATATGGTCTTAAACAAGCTCCCAGAGCTTGGTACGAAACTCTTTCAAAATTTCTAACTGATCATGATTTTTCTGTTGGATCAGTTGATAAGACCTTGTTCAAATTTGCTAAGAATGATCACATTTTATTAGTTCAAATTTATGTTGATGATATCATATTTGGGTCAACTAATCCCAAATTATGCGAAAAGTTTGTTAAGCTAATGAAGGATAAGTTTGAAATGAGCATGATGGGTGAATTGACATTCTTTCTTGGACTGCAAGTGAAGCAACTGGAGACTGGTATATTCATCAATCTAACTAAATATACAAAAGAGCTGCTGAAGAAATTTGGCATGGAATCATGTTCAGCTGCAAATATTCCCATGAGCTCATCAGTAAAATTGGACACTGATCAAGGGGGAATATCAGTTGAGGCGACATTATATCGAGATTTAATAGGTTCATTGTTGTACTTAACTGCCAGTCGTCATGATATTGTATTTATTGTCTGTATGTATGCTAGATTTCAAGCAAATCCTAAGCAATCACATTTCTCAGCTGCTAAAAGAATTTTGAAATATCTTAAGGGTACACAAAATGTTGGGTTATGGTATTCTAAAGACTCTACTTTCAATTTAGTTGGATATTCAGATGCAGATTATGCAGGATGTAAGCTTGATCGTAAAAGTACAAGTGGATCTTGTCAGTTTCTAGGAGACAGACTAAACTCTTGGTTCAGCAAAAAGCAGTCATCCATAGCTACCTCAACAACTGAAGCAGAATACATTGTTGCTGGTAGTTGTTGTGCAAAACTGATCTGGATCCAGCAACAACTGAGAGATTATAGAGTAATTACAAATGAATCGCCCATATTTTGTGACAATACGAGCACAATTGCCACCACCTATAATCCAGTTCTTCACTCAAGAACCAAGCATATAGATGTCAGGCACCACTTCATTAGAGATCATGCTTTGAAGAAGGACATTAGACTGAAGTATATTTAAACCGAGCAACAAGCAGCTGACATCTTCACCAAACCATTACCCGAGACTAAGTTTTCTTACTTTCGCAATATTCTTGGTTTAATTGACTTGTCTTAAAATTATTATTGATGTTGTTTTACTAATAAAATTATTTGCAGAAAATAAGAACACAACAACAAATTGAAAATGATTCTTTATTAAGAATAAAATCGATTCCATCTTACAGAAGTTAACTTAAAACCAACTGAATCTTGCCATACTGTAATCAAATTATTCAACACATAAATTTGGATTCTAGAAAATGATTCAGTTGTAGAAATCTTCTCAATCACATGCCATTCCTTCCATAGCATTGCATGTAACAGAACATTGTCATCAACCAGGTCTGTAACATGCCTGACTTCAAAATGATTAATGTATTTTCTTGATGTTTCTGCTTGAGCACGAGAAGGAGCCGCACCACTACTACTTATCCTCTGCAAATCATGAATTTTGAACCATGTTGTCATCACATTCGTCAAGACATATTCCTCCATCGTTTTCTTCAACTCTTCTAAATAAGGACTTAATTGTTCAGTAACTTGAATATGCGTACTGCTGCATGCATCAGAATTACTTGAATCCGATATATTGAACTGTTATTGTCTCACATTTTATCTCTATCGTCTTATTTATAGACAGATGACATTAAATGTTGAAGAAACTAAAGAGTCTCAAGTCAACCGAAGTGTTTTTCTCATTTACCCATGCTTCTTATTTATTTGTTGTTCATTATCAACTAATATCAGTTTATCATTTATTACTTAATGCTTAACTGATTTCAGTTCATAGTCAACTTATATAAGTTAGTCCTTCATCAGTTCATCTGTTTAAATTCGCAATTCATATATAACAACTGATAAAATTTATCATTTGCAGGAAAGAGAAAAACAAAGTTAAGCCCATATAAATACTTCATTCAACCATAAACGTTTGAACGGATCACATCATCATATTTTTCCTCTACAACAATTATCCACATTTTCAACCAAGTGGATAAAGGTGCGATAGATATCTTGACAAAGATCTGAGAAACAGCTATGCGTTTAAGGATTTTCAGTTCCTTTCGAAGCATTAGCTGATAGATATGACCATCCTTAAAGATGTCCACCCACACAGCGATGTTCAAGTGCTCCCACACTTTTTTCACTTCTGCCATCAGTTCGGGAGTGGTAGCCTCTCCAGTATTATACAGGAACTCAAGCTTCTGTAACTTTTCCCAGTAGTGAAGACTCTTATAGAAGACTTCATCTTCTATAATAGCCTTCCTGGTCTCCAGAGCAAACGGCGAAGCACTCGAGCTACTCGTATCTGACATTCTTTTTGTCTTGAATATTTTCACCAATATGACTGAAACTAATCGTGTTACTTCTATTTATAGCCATAAAACATGGAAGCTGAAGGGCCGTCAATGTTTTAGCAAACGATAATCTTTCTAAACTTTAAATTTATTTTATATCATCACTTTAATTATTCTATGCGACGATTAAGGGGGAATATCAGTCTTGAAAAGGTTAACTGAGGGGACAATTGTTTGTGAATTCTCAACTGAAATGAATCAGTTTCCAAACTGATTGTTCAGCTGGATATTTTACAAATCTTCTCACATAAGTTAACAAATTTAAAAACTTATTATATTCCAAATCAACTGACGTTACTGGAGTTTCATAACGTGGTCTATTTTAAACCGCTCACTTTTTGCACACACGCTTACAGCACACGTACACATATTTTTATTCAAATTTTTTCATGGACTGACACGTGTCCCGAATTTGAACAGTCACGTACAAATGTACTATGCCCGCTTCAATTCAATTTTCTTTCTTACGAATACAATCAGTTCCTAAGAGCATACAAATTCCAGAGCTTATCTTTTACGAAATTCGGATCATTTTATCTGTCGAAATGGCGAATCAAATCCCAGCTCACGTGTTGAACGCTGTGGCCATTGATTTTGACTCAGTTTTATCAGTTCAAGAAGCTGAAGTTAAGAAAGTCTTTTTGAAGATTGAATCTGCTGGTCTCAAGATGTTTTTGGGACAATCTTCGCAGGAGATATACCCCAAGGAAGTAAATGAATTCTATCTGAAGGGGTTTGTCACTACTGATGGAAGTATCTCTTTAACTATCAATGATCAGCTGTTGATCCTATCTGAAGAGACCTTCGGAGAAATTTTCTCTTTGCCAACTGATGGGTACGTCAACTTCTCTGAAGTCAAAACATCTGACATTTAGGAAATGCAATCTTTGTTTTCTGCTGATAGGCGGAAAATCAAAGTTTCCGATCCAAAGAAAGAGCTGAAATCAGAAATTCAATTATAAGCCGACATTGTGGCGAAGGGCATATTGGCTAAGGCCGGTGTAACGCCCCAGATTTGACGACTGTCCTCACTGCATCAAGACGGGTCTTTCCAGCGTGCTTATGTCCTCACTCACACGCACCCTGGGAAACTTCCCAGGAGGTCACCTATCCCAAAATTGCCCCAAGTCAAGCACGCTTCACTTTAGAGTTTTTATGTGATGAGCTACCGAAAAGAAGATGCACCTTCGTGATATGAATAGTACAAATCAAATCTTTTAAGCCCTCTTCAACTGTACAGTCCATTACATTGAACAGTCTCGGAATCCCTCTCATTCCCGTGTGGGTCGGTTCATTCATGTTCCCTCCACCTAGAAGCCTGCCAGGAGCCGCTCATTGTCCGTGCAACTGATGGCACCGGCGATCACCCCTCGCCCTCTTCGACCCCGGGCCTCACATGCCCACCAGCTTCCGCTTGGTTCGTCCCCGAACCACACCGTACTAAGAGAGGTTGGCTCTGATACCACTTGTAATGCCCAAGATTCGACGACTGCCCTCACTGTATCAAGACGGGTCTTTCCAGCGTGCTTATGTCCTCACTCACACGCACCCTGGGAAACTTCCCAGGAGGTCACCCATCCCAAAGTTGTCCAAAGTCAAGCACGCTTAACTTTAGAGTTCGTATGTGATGAGCTACCGAAAAGAAGATGCACTTTTGTGTTATGAGTAGTACAAATCAAATCTTTTAAGCCATTTTCAACTGTACAGTCCATTACATTGAACAGTCTCGGAATCCCTCTCATTCCCGTGTGGGTCGGTTCATTCATGTTCCCTTCACCTAGAATCCTGTCAGGAGCCGCTCATTGTCCATGCAACTGATGTTACCGGCGATCACCCCTCGCCCTCTTCGGCCCCGGGCCTCACAGCCGGCTCTTATGCTGCCCTTACTCTTGAAAAATTCCAAGCGATGACCATCATCATGGGAGAGAAGAAAGCTAACTGGAGGCATATTATTTTCAATATTCTGAAGAATATGCTTCAATCTACCAAAAAATCAAGAGGCTTTGCTATTCCAATCAGTTATCTTTTGAAACTAAAGGGATTGGTAGCTGACAATGCTGAAAAATCATCCAATTTCAATGTATGCACTGCCAAGAACATCTTGCCGCCAAAGACCAAACAGGACATTTCTCCCAAAAAGTTTTTGAAAACCAAACAGGAGGTTGGGACGCAACCACCTACTCCAACACCATTCAAGAAGGCAAAAACTTTGGCCCAACTGAGGACTGCAAAACGAAAACTGATTATCAGTGAATCAGATTCGAAGAAAACTCCTTCTCCTAAGCTTGTCAAGAGACCGAGGACGCATAGAACTAAACCAATAACAGCGGTGGAATTCATTCCAACTGAGAGATAGACTCAATCAACTGCCCAACAGCCTATTCAGGCTATCCCTTTGCAGGTTGTTCCACCTGATGATTCAGTTACTGAAGAAAAGGCACCCGCTAAAGTAAGAGCTCCCTTGACTCATGTAAATCGCCCTACCATTTTGCCTCCAGCCAGATCTAAAGGCGTTATATTGAGAGAACCAATGGTCAACACTCACTCTGGTTTGGATATTCCTCACATTCTGATTACTGAAAAAGGAAATGGCATGCTAGTTGAAGAGCCAAGGCCATCTAATGCCATCTAAACTCACATTGACCTGGTTTGGGAACAGGTCAATGCATTTGCCACATCGAAACTAAAATCTTTTGATAGTTGGAAGAGTTTTAGGACTGAGATTTTTGCCAAAGAGCTGAAGCACAAATCCCAACTGAAAAAGTTTATTAAACTTGAACCGATTGTGTTGAATATAGTCAAAGCTGCTACTATTGCCCAGGCATTGGAGAGGCAAAAATATTTCCTTGATCAAATTCGAGCCAAAAAGCTGACTAGAATGGTTGAAAAGCTGAAATCCAACTACAATCCCATAGGTCCAACTGCATATCGTGATAGAGCTGTGTTCACCCAACTGGACTCAGATCTTAGTAGCCTACAAAGGAAAATCAGATTTTGGGAACAGGATCAGGAATTGGTTCTTCCTGAAAAATCCTCCTGTTCAAAAATAGAAGAAGATACATTCACCTCCCAGCAGAAAGAGCCACCTCCACAACCGGTTGCTGAAGAACCTGTTCAGGATATGCCACAATCATCTGCTGATAAACACATGTATTCCGAGGCTGAATTAACTTTTGCCAATATTGATGAAATCATTCAGACAGTAGCCCTGGAAGCTCAGCTAGAAACAATAAATTCTGAATCAGTTGCTCCTTCAACTGAGCAACCAGAACAAGAGGTTCGGATATCATCTGAAGAACCAGTTGAGCCTCTTGTTGCTGAAGAATTAATTCAGCAAGAAATATCTGCTGAGACTGAAGAACAAACTGAAGTGCCCATCCAAACTTCAGAAAAAGAACTAACTGAATCGGAAGGAACTTGTGAGGCCCGGGGCCGAGGAGGGCAGGGGGTGATCGCCGGTGCCATCAGTTGCACGGACAATGAGCGGCTCCTGGCAGGCTTCTAGGTGGAGGGAACATGAATGAACCGACCCACACGGGAATGAAAGGGATTCCGAGACTGTTCAATGTAATTGACTGTACAGTTGAAGAGGGCTTAAAAAGATTTGATTGGTACTACTTATATCACGAAGTTGCATCTTCTTTTCGGTAGCTCATCACATAAGAACTCTAAAGTTAAGCGTGCTTGACTTGGGGCAATTTTGGGATGGGTGACCTCCTGGGAAGTTTCCCAAGGTGCGTGTGAGTGAGGACATAAGCACGCTGCAAAGACCCGTCTTGATACAGTGAGGACAGTCGTTGAATCTGGGGCGTTACAAGTGGTATTAGAGCCGACCTCTCTTAGTACGGTGTGATTCGGGGATGAACCAAGCGGAAGCTGGTGGGCATGTGAGGCCCGGGGCCGAAGAGGGCGGCAGGTGATCGCCGGTGCCATCTTTTGCACGGACAATGAGCGGCTCCTGGCAGGCTTCTAGTTGGAGGGAACATGAATGAACCGACCCACACGGGAATGAGAGGGATTCCGAGACTGTTCAATTTAATGGACTGTACAGTTGAAGAGGGCTTAAAAAGATTTGATTGGTACTACTCATATCCCGAAGGTGCATCTTCTTTTCGGTAGCTAATCACATAAGAACTCTAAAGTTAAGCGTGCTTGACTTGGGGCAATTTTGGGATGGGTGACCTCCTGGGAAGTTTCCCAGGGTGCGTGTGAGTGAGGACATAAGCATGCTGGAAAGACCCGTCTTGATACAGTGAGGGCAGTCGTCGAATCTGGGGCGTTACAAAACTGTACCGTACCGTACTTACTACTACTTAAAATTTGCGGAAAAATTAAAAATTTTCTTAAATATAAACATCCATACGGTCGTCAACTCATCGTTCATAAAAATTATATCTTTGAAATCATCCATCACCAATAAAAATTTTGCTAAAAGAAAAGCTGCCTCAAAACATCTCGCATCAAAACATAAAATCAGAGTATTAATATTTTCATGCTTAAAATCTTAAAATAACGTGGGCGGTCATCGGGTCTAGCCTTCTGCTCAGTCCAAGCCTGCTCCTTGGTCCCCACTCCTCGTCTCATCATGATCATCCTCACCTGCATCGATCATGTCTTGTTAGTCTAAAGACTCAACACGTATAAACTGGAAGTAACGAATAATATGTAATAAAACCACATGCAATTTCAAAATAGAGCCTACATACTTAAACTTGAACTTGAAATAAACTTGAACATACGTACATATCTTAGACATGCCATAACGTGAAACTTTCATAAACATGCTTGCATACTTGAACATACTTAAACGTACATACTTCATAATTTTCTTTGCGTAGAGGATGTTTCAAAGCAAGTGACCCATACATAATAAACGCCTGATCAGACTAAACCACAGTACTGGGATGACAGGAACGTATCCACTGCCACATACATGAGATCCCCGTTCATGATTTAACGCTTTACAATCACGATCTAAACCCGTTCATAATTTAACGGGCGGATTGGTCCCCGTTCATAATTTCACGGTTTCCAATCCTAAACATAATTTGGTCACATGACATTTAGCATACCTCAAAAACTTAAAATATTTTCTTGCACGTCATACATACTTACTTGGCGTTGAGGGATTCATTGGACTTCGATCGGGACCGCTGCTGCACATACTACATGACATCAAAAGCTTAACTTGCATAACTTAGACGTAATTATCATGCTTACTCTCAAGCTCAATCAATTCTTAGAACATTCTAAAATTTCCCATGACTCGACCTTGATAATCCTTGCACTAAACCATGACATCAAACCCCAAAGAAGACATTAAGATTTTCCCAAAAACTAGAGTACACGGACCCCTTGCCCAGGTCCGTGTATGGGTCCGTGTAGGTTCGCTAAAAGACTTACCGAGAAAAAGGAACGACACAGACCCCTTGCTAGGATCCGTGTAGAGGTCCGGGTAGCTTCGCAAATTCTAACTCCGAGAAGAAAAAAGGACACAGACCCCGTGCCCTGGTCCGTGTGGGGGTCCGCGTCTGCACGCAAAAATGGCACCAAGAAGAAATCATAGGCACGGACCCCGTGCCCAGGTCCGTGTCTGGGTCCATGTACCTGCGCAACTCTGAAACTCACGAAAATTCCGAACACACAATGTTTATCATTCTAGACTCGATTATACGGACCGCGAATCGACACCACGAGACCATCTTAGGATGCTATGTCTCTGACTCAAGCCTATACATTTATCCCCAAAACAATCTTATGTCACAGTTAACCCAATCACCCGTGAACACGACTTCGACAACAACACGATTCATACGGCCATTCGATCTCCCAAGTGCCTATAGACGCGAAACGAATATACTACAACCATCCCAACATCATGCTAAACATATCTAGACATAGCAACGATCGCCCGTCGATCCCCAACGAAGCCTGCAACAATAAAATCTCAAGAACACATCAACATCATAATTTCTGAAAAATGCAGTTTGAGCAGTCCCACGAAAAACACCATAACTCGCTCAATTTTTACCCAAATAACTCGAATTTTATAACAAATCGAAGGTATCGAAAAGTTCTACATTTTTTGTCTTGAAAGTTTACACAAAACCCCGACCGAAAAGAAGTAGTTTTCAGCAGAACATCAAGTTACGAAATTTCAGATCTAAAAATATTTCAAAACGCATTCGATAAATTTACCGCTCAAACTTCTACATCACACATATATTTTTACGCATAAAACAACGCAACACGTAATATGACATGATCGATGCAGCAAAAGAAAGATTATACGTGCCTTTTGATGATAACTTTACCGACACAGCGATACCGAAGCGGAGAAAGAAGCGAGGTTGATCCGGGACGATGGTGGCTCGATTATCTTGAAATAAAATCGCCGAAAACTTGCTGGAAATTAAAGGGGAAGGGGGCGGCTGCTTGTTCTCTCAAGAACCCTAGGTTTTCTCTCTTAAAAATTCTGAAAATGAATGTGTAGATGCGTTGTGTGTTTTAGTGTGTTTAAAAACATGTAAGTGTGTGTGAGTGCATAAAATGTGTGTGTGTGTTTTTGATTATGAGAAATTATAGCTAAATTAACCAATTAAAATACTAATTATAGGTTAACACACCCTAATTTAATCAAACTCCTCATTTAAAATAGTTACACACTAATTTCAAAAGTTATAAACTCTTAAATTATTAAATACATAAATAAGGATTTAAAATGCTAAAAACTAAATAAATTATTTAAATTGCCCCATCCTTAACTTAAAATAAAATACCATCTTTGAAATTGCCAGAAATCGTCACGGTCTCTTTTCCCTCGATCCCGCCTCGAGTAATCGCCTGAAACATGGAACTCGAAAAACATTTTAACGCGCATCGCATAAACATTAAAATAATGCAATTTAAATACATCATGCATCACTAAAATCGTTTCAAACTTAAATGAAATATTTAACAATTAAATAAATGCATGGGTTATACGTGTACTGAAATTGGGCACTACAGAAACTCAATTAATCATTGAAAATTTTCCAACTGAAGAGCAAGCCCCAGATTTGGTGCACGAACAACAAGAGGCACAAATTTTTGTAGTTACAACTCAGACTGCAGAAGAAGTCATTGAATCAGAAGTCCCTGATCTTATCACTGCTGAAACTGAAGACTAGAACAGGATTCTAGTAATTTCTGATCAAGTCTCTAAAGATCAAACACAGGGAACATTTGATCAATCACCTCCTCCTCAATCCACAGAAATGGATCTTGTCCTTGAAGAAATCCAGAATATGCAGCACAATATGCAGCAGATGATTACTGAAATCAAGAAAATTCAATCCACACAATTGTCTCATACTGTCAAATTGGATTCTTCAATTGAATCTGATTCAGCAAAACTGAAAGCCATTCAAGCAACCATGGAGTCTCTTACCCGAACTGTTCTTGAGATGAAGAATAATAGAGGTCTAACTCAAAGTCTCTATACAACTCAGGATATAATCAGTCAACGAGTTGAGCGATTGGAAACTTCTGTTTCTAATAAAATGGAATTGCTGCAGACTTTTTTACAATCTGCTGTCTCAAGTATCTCCTCAGATGTCAAAATTCTTTCCACTGACGTTCGAAGATTATCTGTGAAGATGGATTTGTTTGACAAAAAAGGGGAAGAAATCAAAAGAGCATCTTAAGAAACAGCAGAAGAAACCATCTTGTTAAAAAGCAGTTAATCAGATTATTAGATTCAGCTGTTATTGAATCAAGACCTCTATCAGTTCAAGAAATTCAGATCTTATTTTATCCACATAAAGTTCAATATTAAGTTATTATTATTTGATGAGTTTTGTCAAACACCATAAAGGAGGAAATTGTTGAAAACCAAACGCTAAATTCTGGAGTTTGACAAACTGATACGCGCAATTATATTCAGCAACTGGACTTAACAACTGAAATCATCAGATCTAATAAAGAAAACTGATCAGTTGGAAACCGATCAGTTGATATATTCAGTCGTATGCTTTTAAGCTAAGCATCGTATGCTTTTAAGCTAAGCATCCTTCAACTAAACATGTCTCGGGAAAGAACATTCAACCGACAAAGAGACATAGCAGACTGCAACTGAATATGAAATTCCGCACCTCAATCAATACAGCTTAGAACAACGCATTTCGGCTAAAGCAATTAAGACGCCGCATTACAATAAATGAAGCAAACAATGACCAAGGAATAATGAAGTGGCAATCAACGGATACAAAGATTCAAATATATCTCAAGTTACCGTTGGAAGGGAAGCTTATAAATATGACAGAAGAACAGCTAAATAAAAAAAAAAGATCACTCTATTCAAAGCTTGTTGTTACTCTGCTAAAATCTTAGCTCACTCTTACTTGGTTTATTCGTAGCAGTCAAGGCTATAATTTGAGCTCAGTAGCACTTTGTAACAATCGTTAAATTCGATAGTACTAAGATCAGTTACGCACTGAGAAAATTTTGTAATAGTAAGAGTTTCAGCTTTTGGCAGTGATAAGTCCAAACTGAAGTTTGTCAGTACAAATCTTGTATTCGATCAAAGTATTTTAGTGGAAATCATATCCTTGAGATAGAAGGGGTGACGTAGGAGTAATTGAAATCTCCGAACATCCAGAAACAATCCTTGTGTATTTTGTATCAGTTTTGTATCTATCTTTCAGTCAGTTACTTTCCGCAACTACTTTAGTTTAACTGATTGTCATTGACCAGCAAGATTCCGAGAATCAGTTTGTCACCAAACTGAACTCAAAATTCGAAAAGACCAGTTTTAATTGTGAGTGTTTATTCAACACCCCTTCTAAACACTCTTGATACGTTAATCGATCCTATCACATTATCATTACACTCTTGTTAGGACATTGGCTAGCAATATGTTCAACTCCTTGACACATAAAACATTTAATATCTCTAGAAAGAATAGTAGGAGTTTCAGATTTACCATGTACTCCTTGTTTAGGCGTCTCTTGCATAAGTTCAGTTTTGGACTTGGCCACCATTTCTCCTTCTTCACGTTTAAAAACGTTGGAATGCGAAGACGTGGATGAACTCCCCACTTGATTGGTGCGGCCAACTCCACACCTCTTGAGCTGTTGCTCTACCTTTATTGTCATTTGCACCATCTCATCTGAATCC
This sequence comes from Primulina eburnea, assembly GCF_022965805.1. Taxonomy (NCBI): domain Eukaryota; kingdom Viridiplantae; phylum Streptophyta; class Magnoliopsida; order Lamiales; family Gesneriaceae; genus Primulina; species Primulina eburnea. Next base: position 17,830,988 of record NC_133107.1, read on the forward strand.
AAGTCGTAACAGTCATGGGCCATGGCATAGCATGGGCCTCGGCCCATACCCATTCACCATTACGCATAGAACTTATCCAGTCAAGGAACTGGAGTTTTTTACCTTCCCAGGATTAGAACCCAATACCTCATGGACTTATATAGATCTTGGCAGCAATCCCGGTACCATGTGTTTTAAAAGTTGTTCGAGATGCGATCGAGAAACGGAGACCGTGGGCCATATTATGAAAAAATATTTTATTAAATAGTTATTTTTAATTGTTTAATGTGTGTTGTATTTTAAATTGAATTTTTGAATATGAGGTGTTCTGAGGTGATTTTATACGTCGTGTCATATTTTTAACCGGTATTTGATTTTCAACGAAAATATGAATTTTTCGATAACTCGGATATTAATTTCAAGAACTTTCCTAAATAAAATATTTTAAATAATAACTAATAGGTTTATTGGGCCTATTATACTTGGCTAATGAGCCCAAGCTTGCACCACGAGTTTTAACTAGAATAAAAGCCTAATAATCCCCAACCACACCACAACTCTAGCCCCTCATCCCTTAAACAACTAGAACTCCTCCTTGCAGCCAAGACACACGCTACACACGTAAATTTGAAGAGGAAGGTCACGTTATTCTTGAAGAAAATCAGCAAGGGTCCATCTCCGCCATTGTTCCTCACATCGCCAAATTGTTTTCGAGCGTAATATACACAAAGACAAGCCTTAAATTCTTTCACACCATATTATGTTTGTTTGATTAAACTTTGCATGAAAAATATGTGGTATAAGTTTTATTTTCGTTTTTTTGGGCATACATGCATATAACTCATGTTTTATGGTTCAAAAACTCATGTTAAGGATACCTAAAGGGGCTGACATGGTAGGGACACCAAAATGATGAATTTCAGAGAGTTTATGAGCCACTTATGAGTCGGCACAAGGGCTGGGCGTGAGGGCTTCATGGAAGAACGAAAATAGAATCCTTTGGGGCTTGGACTCTTCGGCTAGGGTTTCCTAGGGAATTCGGCTGCTAGCTGTTGATAAGGGCACATATAGGGGTCTTAGGAAGGTCAATCCAGGGTCTTAGACAGGTTTCACGAAGCCTGGAACAAGGGCTAGGCAGGAGACGCACTTAGAAGGGTCGCTCAAGGTTACCTAGTGCACGGGTGTAGGGGCTGCTTGTGTTAGGGCTGTTAGGTTTAGTCCAGCAGGTTCCTTAGGGGTTGGTCATGGTCCTAGGAGGGTCAACTATGGTCTGGACATGTTGCTAAGGGGTTGGAGTCAAGGTTAGCTTAGGATTGAGCCAAGTAGGGGCTAGGGTTTCAAAGGAATAAGAACAGAATTTCAGTAGGTATCATAGGATGTTTATTGGTTCTAATTGGCTTGAATTGGGTTGAAAATGGTTTATCTAAATGTGATTAAGACTTGGTTCAAGTTTGGTTAAGTTTCGAGTCAATACGAGTCAAAACCGCGATATATATCTAAGCTTTAAAAACGATTTGGGATATTAGTCGAGGGGAATAAGTTTACATCTAAAGAATATTTATGGGAGTGTTTTAAGGTTATATATTAAGTTTTGAATGATTTGGGATGTCGTTTAGAGGTCTAAGGATAAATTTGGAAGGTTATGCTTCTATGGGTAAAACGGTCATTTTACACCTGAAAAATAGTAGACGTCCTGACAGTGCCCTGAATGCGGTAATAAATGTTAAAATGTTTATTTTAAATGTTTATGAAATTTTATGTTGAAACGTTAACGCTAAAAGACATGTTGCATACTTGGTTTAAAAGAAAAATGATTTATATATATGCGATGATACGATAATATGATTGGAGATAACGTGAGGTAAAAAAGGCCCCGGAGGAAGCATGTTTACGGGAGAAGGCCCAAGATGGAGCCCGACGATCGTATTTCCATTGACATGATATGATGATATGTAAAGCCAAGGCTCAGCTGACGAGTGAGAGTGTCGCTGATGTCCCCACCGCCCAGTACTATGGTTACACATAGATGGATCCACCGACCTTCAGCTGTTACGAAAGTCACAATTAACGATCCGAATTCAATAAAAAGAAAACTTATACGTATATGATGAAAAGTAAAATGTTTATGATGAAAGAAAAAATGTTTATGTTTATGCATATTCATGAAAAGCTATTTGAAGTAAAAGTATTTTCACTGTTTCATGTGATTATATATGTACTACTTTCTATCATGGTTATGGTTTGCTGAATCAATAGACTCACTAGGTGTGATCGATGCAAGTGAGCATGATGTTGATGTTGTTGAGGGTCTTGATAGTTGAAATTACTGGACTGAAGGTGAACATAACTCGAGGATTAGAGCTAGTTTTTCGGCAGTTATGATTTTAAGTTTATGTTAAAGATTTTTACTACTTTTAGTATGCTTTTGAGTGGTTTTTTAGAGGTTGTTAGAGTTAGCTATATTTTGAAATATCGCTAAGTTAGAGTTGGCAAATGTTTGACGATTTTGATGTTTTAAACTTTTTCATTTGAATTTTCAAATATTGTTGGTTGGTTTATTTTTAAAATTTTGTCAAAAATATTTTAAGTATATGTGTATGTATTCGGCCGAGACATAGTGTAAAAAAATAAAATTTCTGGTACTTTTTAAGAAAAACGAGTAGTGGACGTTTCACACAGTAGCCTCACGATCCTCCTTTATGTTCGCCCTAATCATGACTACTTCCAATTCTTTATAGTAGTACTTGAAATTCTTTGCACTCTGTCTCAAAATTTGTAACCTTTTAAACATCTCTCTATAGTAGTGATTGGGAACAAACCTCTCCCACATGACACTTTTCATCTCAGCACAAGTTTTGATATGTCTCTCATTGCACCTTCTCTTAGTGGTCGCAAGTTGATCCCATCAAATAAGGGCATAATCTACAAACTCAATCACTGCCAACCTAAACTTTTTAAGTTCGGAGTAGTGCTGACAATAAAAAAAAATTATACTCTTTTACCATTCTAAATAAGCCTTTGGGTCCGACTTACCGTGGAATGATGAGATATTCATCTTAATGCTACCTATATTCATATCTTCTCTACTCCCATTGTGGTATCTACCCCGTACGGGTTTTTGTTTTCCTCTCCCAAATCCACTATCACCTTTGTTCCTTCCCCAATTCTCATTTTGGCTCTCGTAGTCGCCTTCCAAATCAAACTCATCCTCGTATTCGCCTCTACCCACATTCTTAGGCTTAGATCTACTCCGACTAGTACTAATATAAGGTCTAAAATACGATAACGTAATCTAACTGCATGTAAATTTAGGAATAATGGAAAATGCCTAATTAAATTATTTTAATTGCATTTATTAAATATGGTAGGCATGTTTAAAATATGGTTTTCCACTAGAATGCATAAAACATTGTTTTTAAAGGGTATTTGAGACGAGGTCGAGGAACAGAGACAGGGGACCATAAAGGGAAATTTTTTTATTAAACTATTGTTTTTAATTATTTAATATATGCTATATTTTAAATGATATTTTCAAAAATCGTGCTTTTTGAGATGTTTTTACAACGAGTCATATTTTAAACTGATAATCGATTTTTTATGAAAATAAGGACTTTTTGGGGACTCGGCTAATATTTTCGAAAACTCTCCTAAATGAAATAATTTTCCTTCATTATAATGATCCTAATGGGCCTATTATACCTAGGTTATTGGGCCTAGCTGACTACACATTTATTTATATAAAACAAGTTCAAAAACCCTAACCTACACCTCATAAACACACGCACACCAGGCCTCCAAAGCACTAGGACTCTCCTCCATCAGCAGAACACACATCCATATGTTTTTGGCAAACTCACGTGGGTTTTGCAAAGAAATTTCAGCAAGCTTTCTCCTTCGATCGTCTCTTCGCCAACTTCCCTCACGTCAAAGATTGTTTTCGTGCGTGTTTGCACGCCTTAATCTTCCTTCACTCATTGTTTATACCATATTATATATATTTATGCATGAAAAATATGTTGCCCTTTCTTATATTTTCTTTTTTATGGCAATACATGATCAAAACTTGAATTTTCATGCCTTTAAATTCACGCTTTCGTTGCACAAAGGGGCAGCCATGATAGGGCTATAGGAAGGAATGTTTTTCAGTAGGTCTAAGGGTCATAAGAGGCATGGCTAAGGGTTGGACAAGAGGGGGAATAAGCTCGAACCTTTTTGGGTTCCAAAAGCAAGTTAGGGTTTTGGTTTGGGTTTCCTAGATGGGAGCGGCACCTAGATGCTCTAAGGATGTGTTCAGGTGTCTTAAGAGGGCTGACACATGGTCTTAAATGTCTGGTACCATGCCTTGTGCAAGGAGCGAGGCTGTAGGCGTGAATATGGGTCGTGAGAGGCTTCTAGTCGACGGGCTTGAGGGCTGCAGGGGAATAGCTCATTAGGTCTGGTCCAGTAGCTTGTCAAAGTCTCGGTCATAGTCCTAGGAAGGTTGCATATGGGCTGGTATTGTTGGTTAAGGTCTAGGGCCAAAGGGGGCAAGGTTGTGAGGCTAGGGTTTCGTTGAATTACAGGCAAAAAAATCAGTGGCTTTACAGGCTTGTTCAAGGGTTTTAATTGGCTTGATTTGGGTTGCATAGGGTATTGTTAGGTGTTAATAAGCTATGGTTCAAGTTTCATAAAGTTTCGAGTCGATTTGGATTAAAACCGGGATTTAGGTTGAAGCTGTAAAACGAATTGATAAATTAGTCGAGGAGCTTAATTTTAAGCCTAAGAAATTACTATAGGATATTTTAAGGTATTATGATAAGTTTGGATGGATTTGGGTCATCGTTCTAAGGTCTAAGTGTAAATTGGGAAAGTTAGGGTTTCAAAGGCAAAACGATCATTTACACCTAAAAAATGTTGACGTTCTGGCAATGCCCTGAATGCTGAAATGAATGTTAAATTTTTTTTTAAAGGTTATCGAATTTTATGATGAAAAACAATAAAACTAAAAGACGTGTTGCATGCTTGGTTTAAAAGAAAATGATATTATTATATGTATTTTTCTAAAGTGATAGAAACGAGGAAGAATGTTTGGAAGGAAGTGATTTAATTGTGATGGTAAGGAAATGGGAATTCGTGATGGACGATGCCCAGTGGAACCCGTTTATGGGACAAAGCCCCTTGGGAACCCAATGACCGAATTTCCATCGAAAGGATATGATTATATGTAAGACCAAAGCTCAGTTGACAGGTGAGAATGTCTCTTATCATCCGCAGACTATAGGACAAGGCACATCACAGAAAAGTGGTTAATGTTGCATTGTCGCCTTTGTGGGGACCCGGACGCTAATCGTAATCATAATCGTCATTGTGACTAATTAATCAATTCTAAAACAGGGTCTAAATTTTTTTTAAAAAATGCGGAACGTAGTGCAATAAAACATATATACATCTCAGTATATAAAAGTACAAGTCATGTACCACAAACATTCATTCAACTAAGGTTTAAACATCTAATATCAAGTGTTTGACCCTATACCTAATCCAAGTCCGGAGCCTCCACTCTAATCACGATCTCTCCTCATCTCCTGGACCCTGATCCTGTCCCACCTGTTGTCAAGTACACATACAAACAAGACAACAGCCGGATGACTCCGGTGAGAATAAATCCCAGTATAAATCAAAGAACATGCAGTCATATATTCAATATAAAGCATGAAACATATCACAGTAATACATATCGAAATCAGAAATGTAATCAATATCAATCTGTCGACAATACTCGTGACTCCACGACTCAGACTAGGCTCAATCCTAGCCTAGGGATCCCGGTGTCCATATGTGGTATTCCTATATCGACAAACAGTAATAGAAAAGACTCCAGTGCTATCCAAGTCGATAAAACCAAACATCCAGTGTCCAGACATATCCGTCATAGACAGTGGTCTATCGCCAATACACTATCTTGTGACATCGTGCATTGTACCCGTGGTTACCCCACCACTATCAGGTACTTCTGTCACAAGATTACTCGTCTAATGCATGCTCCTATAAATCCATAGAACAGACATTTAATCAAATCATTACACACAATGGTAAATAATATGTGATTTAGGGAAACTCAAGTACTTTCTACTTGAGTCGATGTCCCAATACCACATTGACTTATACCTTTCTTTCGTAGTGTCGGTCTGGAATTTAAACTCTGTCAATCCCTCAATCTGGCACTGGTAATATTAATAATATCATATCAATATACTGCCTAAATCAATACCAATCTGATTACTTTTGAATTTAATTCAAATCATCGGCATAACGGCACCATCTCAATATCTCCGTCAATACCATATCAACATACATCAATTACCAATTCCTAACTCATGTCCGATACAACCTGTAATTGATTCATAATTCAAATCTATCCGATTTCAAATCAATATAATCTGAAATTTCATAACAATCCCATAATCAATCTGTTTCTTAATCTGACTTCGATTCTATGATGTCTAACATGTCAAGAACATCATATATGAATTCCATTCAATTCTGACAATATCATAATTTCAAGACATGTCAAAACGTAGTAAAACTTACGTCCAGTTGTAGCCTGTGTCGCTAGGAACTCAGTACCGAAGTCGGATTCAAAATCGGATGGACGGATTTCTCACAAAAGGCGTAAGGATTTTTCACTCTTTTCCCCAGAGCTTTTCTCGACTTTTGTTACTGATTTTCGAAGGAATAAACGTTATATATATCAGTGCATGCATACGGCGCGGTGGCATCATTTTTACAAAACACGTTGCATCGCGGGTGCGGTAACCGCTGGACCGCGGGTGCGCTTCAACACAGCGGGTGTGGTCCTGTTTCTGACGCGGGTGCGGTGACCCTACTGTACCAATACATATAATTTACAGAAGCACGACCGCGGGTGCGCTATGTTTCCTACCGCGGGTGCGCTCAAACACCGCGGGTGCGCTCCATTTTCTACCGCGGGTGCGGTGATCATTCTGTAAAAATAGCATACCCTACTGCCTCCTCACCGCGGCTGGGTATAATTTGAGGCGCGGGTGCGGTGTTGCTTCGGCAACACATTCTAAAATTCAGAATAAATGGCCGCACATTATCTTAAATCGTGTCTCCGTTGGCCTTTCCATGATCACGTTAAATTATAAGTCAATAATCGTTAATTAACAGTGATTAATTTTCGGGCATTACAGCCTTGTACCATGGTTACAGTTGAGATTGATCAATAGACCGAAGGATAAAAGGATGGTCACAATTAATTAACGAAATTCACCTTAAAGGGAATGTATATGTATATGTTTATGATGAAAAGAAAAAGATACGATGAAAGGAAATAAGGTTTAAAGTATGCATATTCATGAAAATCTATTTTATTAAAAGTATTTAATTGTTACATGTGAATATATATGTATTACTTGTTATCATGGTTAAGGTTTGCTGAGTCATTAGACTCACATGTGTGAATGATGCAGGTGAGAATAATTTTGATGATAATGGAGGACTTGATAATTGAACTAGCTAAGTTGATGTTACACATAAATCAATGACCTTTGCTAGTTTTTCCGCATTAGTATGATTTTAAAGATTTTATGACGTTTACGACTTTTGATGCTTTTAAGAGGATTTAAGATGCTTACACTTTATTTTGGAAAATACTAGTTTTAGATTTGGTTGGCATCCTACGATTTTATGTTTAGCAATGCGTTTTGGATTTCAAATAATTAGTCGGTGAGTTTTTTTTAAATTGTGAAAAGTATGCTATATATATATATAGGTTGGATAAGCTTGAGGTTAGTTGAAATGTTCACTACTCGTTTTATTTTAATTATACAAGAGAATTTTTTTTCTTTCTTAAAATACTTTCGGCCGAAATAAAACGAGTAGTGAACATTTCAACTAACCTCAAGCTTATCCAACCTCTCTTGTAAGGGCTTCAGCTGGGTCTTCATCATCCTACTAAAATGACCGAACAATGCATCAAACGGAACCAAAACTCTGATACCAAATGAAGTGATTCTTAAAACACAAAAAGCAAACGTCTTCAAAAACAGAGTCATGCTCTCGATTCGATGAAATAAAGAATGTTGGATTGTCTTGATCTTTTGAAACAAGCAATGATTTGTGATAATTCTCCTCTAAGTTATGAAAACTTAGCAACTAATATTTTGAAGATAACAATTGATCTCAAACAAACCTTCAAATAACTCGTGTTTGACAATCCGAGTGAAGAACTCACAAATTTGATAAAGTCTTCAATTAATTGTTCATTTAAAAGTTACAACTTTTGTTTATATGTCAAAATACATTAAAATTTGTAATCTAGGTTTCCTTGTTTGATTATGCAATGTAGCGCCATGGGGCGGGGATTTCTGTCAATTGGGGCATGATGGTCTCCAAAAGTTTGCGCAACAGACGCGCTGCGGCCGCTATTTTATTCCGCTGGGGCGCACCCTAGGCACTTGGGCGGGCGGAAATATACACTGGGGCGCTCCTATCTTGACTTGGATGCCTTCTGTTTGGTTTTCAAAATTTGAATAACTTTATAATGGCTTCAAACTTGATTGGAATACTCTTGGAAGCTTGCCTTAAATCCTTGAAGAGATTCCTTGAACTTCTTGCTCCGTCCCCTCGTAGTTGACCCTGCCCGTATCTCCAACGTGTCCCACGTTGTTTTCTGAGGCGCACCCGTGATTGTATCATTATAAGCCCAATTTATTCCCTCCTTAGGTCCCTAAAGATTTAACATCTATTTTCTATATGTTTATTCTAAATTTAAGCTACATGATTTCAGGACTCCAAATAGGATTGAAATCGGGAAAATGGAAATATAGACTTGGCAAAATTGTGGGTCTTCCGTTGAAGTCATATTTTTGTTATCTCTTATAAATTAAAGGATTGTATATGATTCCACTACCGCAAGTTGTATATAATGATTTTATTGCAAATTGAGGCCACATATATTGTTTTAAGATGGATATATATGAACAATACTATACTTTGAATTCAGAAATTGTTTTAATTTAAATTTCTTCTTTCTTTCATCAAATTTCAAAATTGTTCGGATTTGTTGGGAATTATTGGAATTTTAAATGAGAATAAAATTATTTGAATATAAATTTCATCTTTCTTTCCTCAAATCCTTTTCATTTCCAAGTAAAATATGATGTCTTCAAATGATATTATCAAACATGCAAAATGGGATGGGAATTTGGAATTTCCAAATCCATCTACAAATTTTTTTTGTTTTCGAACACAATGGTTAATATTTTTTAAATTATTTTTCCTAATTATATATAGGATTATAACAAATTTACATGACCAAGATTTTGACAATATTATGTAGAACAACCTATATCATAGAACTGGGATGAGACTCTCAGTCGAAGCAAAGAACATAGCGTAAGATCGAATAACAATGCTTTGCTTCTCACAGAGCTTGATTCTGATAAATTATATGACCACATGCTTGGGTCTCAAACTCGCATGCTCTTCTTGTGGGGCTGAGTTTGGATAATTTATCTCGTGGGCCATAAATTTTGTTGTTGGGCCGTGCGACATGAACGCTAGATTGGATTCCAACTACCTCTTAAGCCTGCGTGGGCCATGTTTGTGGGCCCAATTCAGATATCATCTTCTAATTTGGATTCACTGAATCAAAAGCCAACTCTCTGTCCGTTAAATTAATTATTAAATCTCATAAAAGAGGAGATTGTCCATGACTTGTAGTTCGTTTGACATGAGATCATATGTTTGAAATAATACTGATATTCTTTCTTGCCAAAATGAAAAGTGCATATCTGCTAAGCAAGTTATTATAAGTGAAATGTGCATATGTACTAAGCTTTAATCCACCACTTTACACTGCTTAGTCAAGGATAGCAGCTAATGAATATGAAAACAAATTGCTTCTGTCACTCTTTCTTTCATTCTTGTACTTCAAATTTAAACAAAAATATCTTTTCATCATCTACAACCTTCTCCTTCAACTATACTTCTTTTATATTTTCCCGTTGCTCCTATAAATGTCCCCCCTGCTGCGCCTTCTTCAATACGACTCAGTGTCCATCGTATTATTTGATCCATCTTCATATCTCAGGCTCGTGACCAAGTCTAGCCCAGATCCTCTTACCCAAAGCTCTGAACCAGGATGCACAGCACAAGATAATATCAGTTCATCTTCTATTCGCTTTAGCGCTCCAATTTGTGTCAGCATAAGGTTATCCATTACACAGTACGTATCTCTCAACGCGCATTGTGCCACCACTTTAAGTTCACCAATTGTAATCGATGGCGGGACCACCACGACTTCACCTGGTGAGAGTGGACGAGTTAACTCCGTTTCCAACTCATCGAAACTTGGGAATACTTTACATGTTAATGCCATGAATTGGTTCACAACCTCTTTTTCTACCGGCCATTCCTTCACAAATACTTTAGAGTCCAAGATTAGCCTAGCAGCTAAACCTATTAAGTTCAACTCAGAATATCCTAATAGCACATTTTGGTAAAGAAACAGCACTTCTTCTGACAAATTCAAGCCTAAGGAACCATTTAAGTTAGCTGACATTTCAAGATTTTCAGAAACACTCATAAGGGAGAACTCGATGCTCTTGGTAATTTGGTTTTTGGAGCGATATACTATTTGATTACCCACTGTTGAATTGTCGAATGATTTCAGCACGAAGTCGATCAGCCCTGTGTCATGAATAAGGTCTCTAGCCTTGTCACGTAATTCTTGCCGTGGCATGGCCTTATTTCCTTTGTTTTCTTTTAAAATACTCACAATTGAATTCGCTGCATGCTCCAGTTTCTCTCTAGACCACCTGCAACTAAAATCCATTTCTGGAATCTGCCATTTCATCAATTCTGCCTCTTCCATAATGTCATGAATGGTGAATTCCACTAATCTACCATATGGATTTATCGTGCGACGAATGATTTGATTCTCCACTTGGAAACACCTGATACATTTGAGCACAAAATCAATCAAACCGGTATCTCCAATAGATTTTCTTGCTTCTTCTCTCAACTCATGCCTCGTCATACCGTCTTTACCATCAAAATTATTTGTTTTGTGCTCATTTAACAGATCAACAATCACTCTGAGCACTCCCTCCAGCCTCTTTGTAGACCACCTGCAATCACCTTTCGCCATTGAATGCACGAATGACTCTAAGCTGGTCGTTTTTTCTCCAGTTTTTGAGTCAAACCCAGAAGGTTTGAAAACAGGAACCGCAAGCCTCGAGTTAAATATCAGCATGTGCTTTAACAAATCACTGATGGTGACTAATGGTTTATCACTCATTTCTCTGTACTTATTTATTGATTCTTTGATTTCCTTTCCATTTCTCTTCTTCTTGAAATCTCCGACAATTTTATCAAGATCTAATGAGCTCAGAATTTTCATCGCGGAACACAGTTCTTGCTCTGTAACTCCAGAAAATCTATCACAAAATTTGTAACCCCATTTTGAATACCATGAATGCCCATAAGCTGCACCATAAATTAATCTCAACTCAATCGATTCCTTTCTTGAGACATCGCAAACCGAAATTTTCCTGCAAGAAAAAGAAACTACCATCTTACAAAACCTTCAAGCTAAAACACCCATTAAATGAAATTTTACCAGATTCCAATCATAAATTAACCTGGCTCTAAGAACCGTGCAAAGGCGGTTCCAGAATTCCATAACTTCACTGACACCGATGAAATTTGTGCCGTATTTTATACCATTGATGCAGATGAGATGCCCATATCCATTGCAGTGAATCAAGCCATACAAACTATGGCTCTGGAACTGAGAAAAATTCCCGTGTAACGGTTTATTCCATTTCTCGTAAGATGGGATTATCAAATGATACTTTCTCTTGCACACAAAATGGTGACCCCATCCTACAATACATACATCACAAGAACAAAAGAAGCAAAATCATAATTAATTTCCTTATTCTTCAAAAACCCAAAAAACTAACACGAAGAAATTTATGAAACAAAGAAACCATCAAAAAGCTTCAAACGATTCAAATTTGATTACATGATATCCGATTATCACAGAAAGTTAGTGATGGAAAGAACGAAATCATTTCCAAAAAAATAACAATCCCGGTTCAAATTTACCAAGAACAGGTGGAACAAAAATTAGAATCAACTACGCAAATACTCTACCAAATTGGGTTACCAGAATTTCCCACAAATAAATATTATCATGACTGTATCCAGCGCATTCAAACTACCTGATAATGCACAGTGATTACAGTAAGGACTCATAATTAATTTTTTTATTCTTCGAAAACCCAAGAAAAATATCACGAAGAGATTTATGAAAACAAAGAAACCATCAAGAAACTTACCAAAATTTTCAATTACATGATAACTGACTATCACTGAAAGTTCGTGAAAATAAAACAATACCCATTACCAAAAACAGAAATCCAAATTCAAATTCACCAAGAACAAGTGGAACAAAAGAAAGACTCAGTCAGCAAATACTCAACCAAATTTGTACGAAAACCCAGAAATATCAAACTTAAATTCACCAAGAAAACTGTAACCACGACATTGTCCATCAAATTCAAATTACCTGATAATTTACAGTGATTACAGTAAGGATTCTCGGAATTCCAAACTGTTTCTTCAACAATAAACAGCGGGAAAGCGCCATCGTTTTGAGTTACAAGCAACGTGCACCAAATGGGCATATCATCAACCGTATAATCCTCAATCTCCGCGAAATTCTGAACGAATAACAGAACGTTATCTCTGAAAGATCCGAACAGAGTCTTGCTAACCAAACCAGGGCCCGCAAAATTTTCGAATTCGAGCAGTTTCTTAGGGTTGATTTTCTTTATCCTCATGTTGCAGGCTTCATTGAATGAATTGGACGTCATTAAAGCGAATCTCGCTAAGGATTCTTCTCAGTATTTTTTTTCTATTTTTCCCCCAAATTTTGAGTTTCAAATTCGGAGTGAAGAGAGGAGGAAGAGGTTATATAAAACTTGGCGCTTGAAACCTGAGGATTGCGAATTTATGAAAATAGCCCTGGCATGGAGGGAAATATGCTAGCGGTTTCGAATCAGTTGGGGGGGTTTCCGGGTATTTCACCGGGAAGTGTTGGCATGAACAATTCTTATTCCTTCACGTGGATGCGAGGCTGCATTACGGTTGGTTCTCTACGGTGCGTTGCTACGGTTGGTACGATTTGATCATTGTTTCTGAGTATTAGTAATAACCAAGTACATCTGATGTCTACGTAGTGTAAAACATTGATATTGTCGTTTTAAAAACAAAATATATAAAGATGAACGAATATTAATAAAGTTTTTATCATTAACAAATTAGAAAAAACGAGAATGAAAAAATAGAGATTATAAATATAAGTGGGCCAATTTTTTTTTAAAAAGCCTCCTACACCTTGGAAAACAAATTAATAGGGTTTATAAATACTATTCTGTTGAAAATTATTGGAGCTACATGTCAAATTTCTTGAGTTGATCGCACGAAATTATTCGGGCTACCTGTCAAATTTCGCCGCTCAAAAACTAGTACAATTCTACTTTAATTGATTCTCTTTACATTTTTCTCTCAATTATTTGATTCCTTTTTGCTCCGAATTGTCTTAAATGGGCTCTCACTTGTCCCGCTAATTTACTATCCAATATTCAATTTACGTTAAACCCCAAATCCTTTTATTAGTTTTATGATGATTTCTGATGATTTTTTATGATTTTCTTATAATTTCAAAAGTGGTGTTTGTTATCTTAATATGTGTTCGATGTTGTTTTCCCCTATTTAGTGTGTTCCATTTGTTCTTAATTTGAGCCTCTAATACTTTTATGTAATCTATTGTTGTTATTTAAAACCGTGTTGATAGATATTGATTATGATTTATATGCTGATAGCTTTGTAATTTTTATATTATTAGGAAATCAATATTTACAATGCATAGATTTTTTAAAAGAAAAGATCCAGAACCAGAAGTACAAAGCATTGGAGACGTTAGGGTTGAAAAATTTGATTTCTCACAACTACCAGCAGATCCTGGACTTAGGACTCCAATTTGTGAATATAATGTTAATATTAGAGATCAAGTTCGAAGGGCATATTTGCAAAAAGGTCAATGTCAACCTTCAGGCTATGAATTTCCAAAAAGAAAATTTGGAGTAAGCCAATGTAGACGGTTCAATCCTTCATGGTTTAATGAATTTGGTGATTGGTTAGAGTATAGTGTAGAAAAAGATGCCGCATATTGTTTGTATTGTTATCTCTTCAAGATAACTAAGGGAAAACAAGCAGGAGGGGAGGCTTTTGTTAATGAAGGATTCACAAATTGGAAGTGCAAAGATAGGTTAAATATTCATGTTGGCCAGCATGACAGCGAACATCATAAAGCTCGAATGAATTGTGAGACTTTGATGAATCAAGATGAGCACATTCAGTCAGTTTTGTACAAACAGTCAAAGCAAATGCGGAATGATTATCGTATCCGTCTCAATGCTTCAATTGATTGTATTAGAGTTTTGTTGCGACAAGGGCATTCATTTCGAGGTCACGATGAAACTGAAAGTTCTTTTAATCCAGGTAACTTTCTTATCCAATTGGAATTTTTAGGTGCTCATAATAAAGAGATTAATGATGTGATATTGAAAAATGCTCCTAAAAATTGCAAGTTGACATCACCTGATATTCAGAAGGACATAGTGAGTGCTTGTGCCACTGAAAAGATTAATATTATTATCAGAGATGTTGGTGATTCCTTGTTCTCTATTTTAGTTAATGAATCTCGTGATGTGTCAACAAAAGAGCAAATGTCAGTTGTTATCCGTTATGTGGATAGTAGTGGACATGTAAATGAACGCTTTATCGGGATTGAACATGTTACCAGTACTACATCAATCTCACTTAAAGCTGCTATTGATAATATGTTTTCTAGATATAATTTGAGCATGTCTAAGTTGAGAGGACAAGGTTTTGATGGAGCAAGTAATATGCAGGGTAAATTTAATGGTTTAAAAGCACTCATCTTAAAGGAGAACCCATGTGCATTTTACATACATTGTTTTGCCCATCAGCTTCAACTAGCTCTTATAGCTGTGGCCAAGAAAAATCTTCCGATTTTAAATTTTTTTCGTGTTGTTGGTGATGTGTTAAATGTTGTTGGAGCATCTTGCAAACGTTCTGATCTTCTTCGAGAGAAACATTCGGATTTTATTGTCGAGGCATTGGAGAGGGGTGAGATTTCAAGTGGTCGGGGACTTAATCAAGAAACTACCCTTCAACGTGCTGGGGATACACGTTGGGGATCACATTACAATTCTTTGATAAGTTTGATTTCCATGTTCTCTGCTGTCATTGATGTGCTTTAAATAATTTCAGAAGATGATTCCAGTTCTCCTGATCAAAAAACCGAAGCATTTAATTTATTGGAATCAATACTTTCATTTGATTTTGCATTCAATCTACACTTGATGAAACATGTCTTAGGAATTTCGAGTGAATTGTCGACAGCATTGCAAAAAAAAGATCAGGATATTGTGAATGCAATGGATTTGGTACAAATATGCAAACACCGACTCCAAAAAATGAGAGATGATGGTTGGGATTCATTTTTAGAAAAGGTTAACAGATTTTGTGAGCAACATTACATTGATGTTCTCAAAATGGATTATATGTTCACACGTTGGGCACCACGTGGTCGTCCCCATCGTAATCCACCAGAAGTGACAAATTTGCATCATTATCGTGTGGATTTATTCTATGGTGTTATCGACATGCAACTTCAAGAGTTAAATGATCGTTTCTCAGAGGCAGGTACAAAGTTACTCCTTTGTGTAGCTTGTTTGTGTCCACAAAACTTGTTTTATGCTTTTGACAAGAAAAAATTGATGCAACTATCTGAATTTTATCCACAAGATTTTTCAAGATTTGATCTCCTCACACTTGATGATCAACTTGAAACTTATATATGTGATATGCATTCTAACAAAGCATTTCAAGGATTGAAAGGATTTGGTGATCTTTCAGAGAAGTTAGTAATGTCAAAGAAAAATATGGTGTACCCATTGGTTTATAAGCTTTTGACATTGGCATTAATTCTACCGGTTGCAACAGCGACAGTAGAGAGGGTGTTTTCTGCCATGAGAATTGTGAAAGACAGATTGCGCAATCGAATGAGTGATGATTGGATGAATGATAGTCTCATTGTCTATGTAGAGAAAGATATATTTCTGACCGTTGATAATGAATCTATTGTACAAAGGTTTCAAAATATGAAGACTCGAAAAGAATAATTGTAAGGTAGTTATTTTGCGATGTTTTATGATTAAAAGATTTTTGTTGTTTTATTAATTATAGCATATCATAGCCTACACTGAATAAAAATTCTAGCTCCGCCCCTGCTTATATATTTATTAGCATAATGAGAATCTATGTATCCAAAATCTAGATTGTCATGGCAAGGTCGGGTAATAAGTTTGTGATAAAATTTGAAGTTTGACCTGTCTAAACCCTACAAATGGCGAAAATTAAAAACACTGTTCCATGCAGGAGAAGAAATAATTTGGTTTTCGTAACAATACACTAGAATAATAGTTAATGAAACGTTTATAATTCTTAATTTTTAAATATATATATATATATATATATATATATATATATATTAATAATAAAAGGAACATAATGAAACGTCTATTATTCATATTTTTTAAAAATATATTAGAATTTTTTTTTTCTTATATACCTTCGGCTAAAATGTCCATATACATATATTACATAATATATTTTCTATATATACTATAAGAAATTCCACATTTAACCACATTCAAAAGACAACGGTTTTATCAGAAACCATTGTCGTTTTCCTTTTAACAACGATTTTAATGAAAACCGTTGTCTTTGTGAATTTTTTTCTTGTCAAAGAAAACAGTTTTTGAAAATTTGTCTTTTATGGGCCAACGACAACGGTTTTAAAAACCTTTGTCTATTAATGTCAGTGAAAGACAACGTTTTTTTAGTAGTTACGACAATGATTTATAAAATCATTGTCTATGTATATTTTTAGGGTCTAAGACAACGGTTTTAAAAAAACCGTTCTCGTATTACTAAAAAAAATAGCTTTCAAAGCAAGACTCTAAATCCTTTAACATTGTTTAAAAAACTGTTGTTAAAAAAACAATATCCCAACACACTTCTGGCATAACACACATTTTACACCTAATAGAAGTCGCGACACACACACAAACACACCAAACCCTCTCCCGTTTCCCTCCTTTTTCCCAGCCGAATCAAAGTCTTCGCTCGTCCGTTCGCCGTCGCCGAGGACCCGTGAAGGTAGCCCAGGTCCGGTCGACCTTGATTGCAACGATAACCGTGAGTTTTGAGGAAGGAAAGGTCGTGAATCTTAGTCCTATTCTACGCGCGATTTTTCATCCGGTTGGGCAAGAATTTTCATCCGGTCGTGAGCTTTCCGTTGCGATCCCAAGTTACTTTACTGTTAGGTCCTTCTCTGACAACTTTTTTTTTGTTTCGTTTTTTACTTTAAATCTATATATGTTGTGCAAGAGATGAGATGACAAGGGTTATCTGGAAAATAATCAAGGACAAGGTATGAAATCAGTTTTTCAGCTGAATCATATTACCAAGTGACCTTTCAATAACTGTTGTTCGATTAAGCTTTGATTCTTGAGTACTGAGCTCGAAATTCTAGAATTTAAGTCGGATTATAGGGTGTCCGGTTTTGGATTTTTATCCGAGTCGATTTAAGTTGCTTTCGTTGTTTGAGATGCATTTTATTGACGGTTATATGGGGTCTTTATTGTAGTTTCGAGTGTTGGATCTTATCTGAGGTTGTTGAAGGGTGTACTATCAGAGGAGTAGGGGAGTATTTTGGAAAACGACAGGGCCCTATCAAGTTTGAATGCAGGTTGCGTGAGGACAAGTACACTGGTATGTAAGCTGTCATCTTGTGATAACAAATGCAACAGATAGTTTTTACTTGGTGTCAGGATGCCAGAAGGATTTTCTATTCAATTCGATCCCCATAATTTTCGCAGTGGTAAACATTATTCGTTATAAGAAAAATAATTAATCTTCGAAGAACTAGAGTTAGATTTCCCAGTTTCTTACTCACGAATAAAATAGGTAAAAATTCAAAATGGACACATCATGCGTTATTTTATTTTTTGGCACCGTGCTTGGCTTTTGAGTGTGAGTCCAAAGCTTTATTCGAACTACATGTCCTGCAAGTGAATTTTTAGCGTTTCAACCTACTGGATTTGTTCACGAGAATGTTTTACAATTGCGAGAAAATGTACCTGTTGCAGGTCTTGAAGGAAAGTGAACTACTTACAGCGCCTTTCGGTGTATGCTGATCTGGGAAGTTCGCAGGAGTCTTACTTGTCTACTGAAGAAGTTGCAACTCTTGAGAGGGATTCACTACGATTGATAGTAATATTATCTTGCTTATCTAAAATAATTACAAGTTATCTAGCTACTTATCATTTTGAAAATTCATTAAGTTGTGTTTTTTTACTAATATAATTCATAGTTCACAAAAAAGGAGTATTCTATGGAAGAAATTGATGAGGTGTGCACCGAGCTGCCGAATGCATAAAAGATCATATTTATGAATACATGAGTTCATCTTATTTGAAAAAATACAGCTCATATTGAACGGATTTGGACATTATTGTTATACTTTTTAACATGTTTACGGGATGTTTCAAAAATAGTCATTTTGCACATTATTTAGCTTCTAAGTTTGGTAAAATTCTTATTTCTACTTTAAGATTTTTATAACATCTTTTCTGTGTATTTCAAAAGTGATATTATTTTGGTTTCTTGAATTTTTCCTTTCAGTTTTTGGATCAAGAATACAAATGATACTGGATTGATATGTGATTTTTTTTGTTGCACGTCTGTTGGTTCATGACATGTGGATCTCTTCATTGCTTTCGGGATATGTTGAAAGAATGTTGTAATTATTTTGATTGCTACAAAGGTAACAGCTAACAGCTGCCATTTTTATTATTTTTTCTTTTCTTTTACTGGTTTTTGGGCTTCGAATGTATTGGAAAAAAAAAATATAAGTTGGAACTTTAGGTGGGATTGAAGATGTGGAGAAGAGGAATTGTATTTGAAAGTGATAATATTTATGTTGAAATGCTGCTGAATATCTGATTTTTTTTGTTGATTCATGGAATGGTTTGAGATTCATTGTATCAATGTTATATATGAACATATATTTTGTATTGTGTTGTTTGGAAGTGAACGTGGAGATGATTTTGGAGCGATTTTTAGAATATTTTGGAGGCTCTTTTGTGGTGATTTTGGAGCAGCTGGGCTATTTTAGAGTGGTTTTGGGGACGGTCTTGGGGTCTGAATTTTTGGCTGTCATGGGAGCTGTTTTCGAGCTTCTTTAAATGGTGTTAAGAGGTTTATTAGCTGTTTTGTGTTGCTGTTTTCATGTTGCTTTCAAGTGCTGTTTTGGGGCTATTTCGGTGTTGTTTTGAAGTGTTTATGGGATGTTTTTGGGATGGTCTTGGTTGTCAGTGTTGAAGTCCCCTGCTAATCTATTTATATGTGTAATAGAGTCTTGTCAGTCTTTTATCAGAGTTTATTGTAATGACCCGAATTCTTATTTTGAGTGAAGTATTAATTAAGACATAATTAATGAGTTGTTAATTAAGTATTATTAAGGAATTGATAATTCGGGATTAAGCTGTTGGTATCCACCGAATTTTAAATGGATAACCCGACCTACTTCGGATTACATTATCTCGAGAAATCCAACTAGACCAATGAGATTTTGACACGTGGCAGATAAGATTGGTTCGGATTTTCTGGAATAGTGCGGATGCAACCTATAAATGGAAGTCGATTCTTTTGTTTCCTTCACCGCATTCTTCAGAGAGAGTTCTAGTTGTACCTTATATTTTCTAGCCAGTTTCTAGGGCACTTTGGTGTCGGAAAGTTTCGGAGCTAGTATCGACTCGAGAAGGGGTCGGTGAACTGAGATCGAGACATCATCAGCGGGCTAACGACGGACGCAGGTATAATCCTAAATCCTTAGATAGTGATTTAAGGATCATTAGGGAGATCTTTGTAGCATGTTTGATCTGGTTTGTTAGTGATTTCTTTATGTTGGTATTCTCTAGGCTCAGAGCTTTCTGTCAGATTGTTTTAGTGAGGTACGTGATGTACTGACTGAGATATCCAAGCGTAGTATACACACTTATATGCTGCATATTTATCTGTTGCATGATACATGTTTTACTGCTTTGGCATATGATGCATGACATATCATGTTGAGCCTGATATCTTTTGAGATATACCTCATTTGTTGGGGCCGCTCAGCCCTATTCTGTATTGTGAACGATGGGACATCAAGAGCTACAGTGTCCGATGGGACCCGCTGGCTCTGATGACCTGGACATTGCAGGTCCACGTCTTGATGATGAGTGTGGGAGCCAAAACATGCCTAGGGCAGATCAGAGACTACACACTCAGGCGCCTCTAGACTGAGCATGAGATTCTTGAGTTGATCCTTGATATCCGAGCATATTGCATTTTGCATGCATCATATCAGTTTGTATACTCGTACATTCTCGTATTGGGCGATTGTCGCTCACGTCCTTGTTTTCATCTTGGGCACCCGATCCCACGGGACAGATCTTAGGTTGGAAGGTTCAGACGACCAGGGCAGTGACTAGAGCAGTTGGGTTTTCGGTGGTGATCCAGTGGAGGTTTTCTGTGGTTTATATTTTTCTCGTTCAGAATCATGTATTTGTTATGGTTGTATTAATGTTTAAGACTGTCGTTATTGTTTTGTTTTCATTTGGGTTTTAAGATGATTAAGTATTTGGTTTCCGCTGTTTAACTATTGGTATTAAGTTTAATGTTGCATGTTTATTAGTCTGTTTAGTAGTGGCTCGGGTAAGGGCGCTACATTTATTCTCCTGGGTGATGCCCCAAGTATTTGTTTGTGTTGTGCTTGATGGTTGTATAGGTGATAGGTGTGATGTATGGTCTAGCTATGTAGGTAATAAGTGTGGTGTATGGTTGTATTTAAATTTATTTTGAATATATATTGTTGTTGTGTGTTTTAAATTTTCTGGTATGTCCTACTTAAGAGGAGGTTATGCCAAAAATTTTCTAGGCCTTGATGTCCGTTTTAAAGTATTTTAAGCCATTTTCTGTTGCAATTTTTATCCAACCATTATTTTTGATAAGTAATTGTCAATTGGGACTGTTTTGGTTCTGCATAACAGTTAAGTAGTTGTAGTGATTTTTTACAAACTTATCTATTGCACATTGTTCTCAATTCATCGCTTATTGTCTTCTAACAAGACTTTTTGTTTTTTTATACATGACTTGTTCTATATGTTAATGGTTTCAATGTTAAGTTGTGCATGTGTTGAAAATTAAAATTATGTGGTTTTTATTTTCACAGGCACGGTAATGATGTTTTGGAAGATGCACCATTCCAAAAAGCTACAGAAGATATTTTGGAGTTGATATGTGTGGGGACCCGGACGCTAATCATCTTCTTAATCATCTTTGGGATTTAATTATCAATTAAGATAAACAGGGTCTAAAAATTTTTCTTTTTAAAATATAAGTACGGAACGTAATGGCATTTAACTAATATACATCTCAGTATAAAAGTACAATAATATACAACAATTATACAAACTAGTCTAAGGTTCAACTACTAAATTTCAAGTATTAAACCAAGTCTACATCCAAGTTCGGAATCACCAATCTAATCTCGATCTCTCATCATCCTCCTGACCCTGATCCTGCCCCACCTGTTGTCATGCACACATACAAACAAGACAACAATCGGATACTCCGGTGAGAATAAATCCCAGTATAAATAATATATACATGCCATTATATAACTGATATAAAAGCATGAATTAAATCTTATCACATGTAGCATAATCGAACAACATATATCGTTACCAAACTGTAACTAAAACAAGAATCGTAATCTATGGAACATAATCAATACAGATCTGTAAATCAGGTTCTTGACTCGACATATAAGACTCGACTCATCTCTCATTCTAATCTAGGGATCCCGGTGAATAAGAATGTAACAAGTCTCCCACCTACTACTACCAGTCGCGGTGGCGGTACGTTCTTATTTTTGGACTTTGGTCTAGTCTGTATCGAATAATCTACAATAAGAACAATGTCTGTATCTTAAGCATATCGATACACCAAACGTCCAGTGCCTTGGCGTATCTACCAAGGCTAAGTCTATTCTGACAATGTGCAATGGGTCAGTGACTATACTGTCAAAATCTAACCCTTCTGTCAGTGACTCACTCAATAGCTCTCTGCTTTCTACTTCTAATTCAATAGAATAAACATAATCACTAAAACACAAAGGTATAAAAACAATATCATACAAGTATGTGGTTTAGGGAAACTTGAGTAGATTCTAACTCAAGTCTATCTCCCTGTTAACATCGATTTCTACCTTTCTCTTCTCGGTCTGATGAAGACGAAGTCTTGTATTCCAATCTGTCCATACTCAAATCTGGCAATGATAATCGCATAGATACAATATCAGTATACAACTCAATTCAATACCTGTTCTGATCAATATTCAATTCGAAATATACTCTGATCAATACATAATCTGATTCATATCGGAACAATGTACAATCCAATTCATATCCACGATATCACGATACAATCGAAATCATTACTGAATCTGATCAATCTAAATCAACTGATCTTTCGACGACATAACGATACAGTCTCGATAACCCCGTCAATTCAACATCACAGATATAATACCAGTACAGCTCATACTCTGAATAATAACACAACTCTGATATCAAATCTCAATTAATTCAACTCTGAAAATCATAACAATTTTATAAACAGTCTATTCTTTAAATCTGACTTCAATTTTACAATGTCTACTGTAGCAGAAACACTATATCTGATTCATATTCAATTCTGACAATATCATAAATTCAAATCATGTCTAAACGTAACAAAACGTACGTCCAGTTGTAGCCTGCTTCGATAGGAACACAGTACTGAAGTAGGATTTAGAATCGGACGAACAAATCTTTCATAAATCAAAAAAGGAAAAAGGCGTAAGGATATTGAAGCTTTTTCCCTCGTCTTCCTTCCTGATCTGAATGATGAAGAATCAAGGTTTATATATATATATATATATATATATATATATATATATATATATATATATATATATATATATATATATATATATTGCATGCAAATCATACGTGGCTTCTCCAAAATTTTCCACAAAACCTCTCGCGCATATGCGTGCCTATTCTCGCGCATATGCGCGAGACCTACTGCCTCGACGCATGGCTAACTCACCTTCGCGCGCATATGCGCGTAATTCCGTCGCGCAAGTGCGCCCCCCCCCCCCCCCTCGTGCGTATGCGCGACTCCAGTCGCGCATGCGCGCGAGGGGTTCTACCTATCTCGCGCATATGCGCCCGGCAGGTCGCGCATATGCGCGAGGCTTCCTTCTTCGCACATATGTCAAGTCTCCTTTCGGCTTTCCCGGTCCCATCCGTTCCGTCTATAAACACCTCTTAATTACGGATGCGTTATAATAATTATCGCCAAATCATTTCAGATTAACAGAATAAATTTCTCGGGCCTTACAATATGTGCATGTCTTAGTTTTAGGGTATTTTAATTTTTGTGAACTTGACTAAAAGTTTTGGAATATGGTTACATACTTTTTTTAATTGTTGATTTGATAATTCCAACAAGCTACAGAAGATATTTCTGTTGTAATTCATGCATTTAGTTCTTAATCAAGTATGTTGATGTTTGAATTGATTTTATATAAGGGTTAATTGATATATGTTTCACACCCAATTTTTTTAATTAATTAAACAATTTATGGTTTAAATATAATATAACAACGGTTTGGTAAAATGATTATATATATAAGACAACAATTTTAAAATGATGTAAATCAAATCTAAAGACAACAGATTTAAATGTTGTAAAACTGTTTTATATTGCAGCGAAAGACATCAGTTTAAAAACATTGACAAACTGTTGTCGAATGTGATAAAAGTCAACAGGTTAAAATCGTTGTCGTTGCTATAAGACAACGGTTTTTAAGAGCTACGACAACGGTTTATCAATGTTGTCTTTATATATTTACGACAATGGTTTTTCACTGTTGTCTTTGAGCGAACCATTTAACCATAGGACCTTTAACAACGGTTTTTCATTGCTACGACAACGGTTTTTCCCCGTCATCTTTAGATGTCTACAAAAACGGCTTTTCACCATTTTCTTCGAGCGCACTCAGGGTCTTTAACAACGGTTTTACAAGACCTACGACAACGGTTTTTCACCGTCGTCTTTAGACATCTACGACAACTGGTTTTTCACCGTTGTCTTTGAGCGCACCCTTTAACCATAGGACTTTTAACAACGGTTTTACAAGACCTACGACAACGGTGTTTCACCGTCGTCTTTAGCCTTTTTTTGTAGTGATATTTTTAAACCTTTAAAATAAACCAACCAATTTATTATTTGAAAATCCCAAAAAATACAATTCAAAACATGAAATCGTAAATCCTCAAACCAAACCTAAAACTATCAGTTTTTAAAATAAATTATAAGCATCTTAAATCCTCTAAAACCACTTAAAAGCATCAAAAGTCATAAACGTCATAAAAATTTTAAAATCATACTAAAGAGGAATAACTAGCAAAGGTCCTCGGGTTATGTACACATCAGCCCAGCCAATTCAACCATCAAGTCCTCCATTATCTTCAAAATTATTCTCACTTGCATCATACATCTAGTGAGTCTATTGACATAGCAAACCTTAAACATGATAGCAAGTATTACATATACATTCGCATGCGACATTGAAAATACCTTTAATAAAAATAGCTTTTCGTGAACATGCATAAACTTTGAACATTTTTCCTTTCATCATAAAAATATACATATACATTCCCTTTAAGGTGAATTTCGTTCATTAATAAATGACCGTTTTGCCCTGAAACCATAGCTCATAAGCATTTCTTACACATCAACTTAATCTTATCGACTAATTCCCAATTCGTTTTTAAACAATGACCATACTCCATCCAAACTTATCATATCACCTTAAAATACACCCATAAGCATTTCTTACACATCAACTTAATCTTATCGACTAAATTCACAATTTGTTTTAAAACTTGAACTATGTCCCGGTTTTAACTCGAATTGACTCGAAACTTAAATCAAACTTGAATAATTGCTTATTAACACCTAACTCTACCCTATACAACCCAAATCAAACCGTTTATAACCCTTGAACAAGCCTAGAACTTTGCTGGAAAATTCTGCACATTTTTGAAGAAACAATAGCTTGACAAACCCTCAATTCCATCGACCCTAGCCCATGGCTGAACCAACCAAGCCCTAGCTGACGCTGCTTAGACCATACTGGACCATCCCTACAGCAGCGAACATTTACAACCATCAAGCCATGCCCTTCAATCTTGCACGATCCAACCTACCGTCCCATGCACTAGCCCTTGCACGAGCCATCCCTTAGCATATCTAGGACCATGACTCCACCCACTAGGGACCTCTGGACGTGACCTAGCAGCATACTACAGCCTGCCCCTTCAAGCCATCTAAAACCGAAACCCTAGTCTTGTTAAAACCCAAATTTTTGTTAAGCATGTTGTCCTATCTTGTCCAACCCTTAGCCATGCTCCTATAGACCTTGAAACATAATGAAAAATGTCCTTTCCCATAGCCCTATCATGGCAGCCCCTTTGTGCATCATAACCATGAATTTAGAAACATAAAAACTTACGTTTTGTTCATGTTTTGCAATAAAAATGAAAATAAAAGAAGGTGTATCATATTTTTCATGCGATCATGTTAAATACACATAATATGGTATGCCGATGAGTGAAAGAAGATTAATACTTGACTTTGCGTATTTCACGCACGAAAACATTCCTTGACACGAGAGACGGGGGATAAGACCTTGCTGAAATTCCTTCAAATCCATGTGAATAGCTTTGAAAAAAAGTGTGGTGTGTGTTTGTGTGCTGATGGTGGAAAAATAGGTTTCTAATGTTTTAAACATGTGGTTTGAAGTGTTTTCTGTTTAGGAAACTCTATCTTTTGATATAAATATTTGGGTAGAAAGCTAGACCCAGTAACCATATTATAATAGATCCATTAAGCCCATTATAGTGTAGGTAAAATATTTTGTTTAGGAAAATTTTCGAAAATATTAGACGAGTTCTCAAAAAGTCCTTATTTTCGTCAAAAATTGATTACAGGTTTAAAACACGATTCGGCGTGTAAAAACATCTCAAAAAGCCTTTTTTCAAAATTTTCTTTAAAATATACCATAAATTAAATAATTAAAATAATCATTTAATAAAAAATATTTTTCCTTTATGGTCTCCCTGGTCTCCGTTCCTCGATCGGGTCTCGAATAACTCTTAAAACACAGTTTTACTCATTCTAATATAAAACCCTATTTTAAAAATGTAAACATGCCTACTACATTTAATTAATACAATTACAATAATTCAATTAGTTATTTTCTATTTTTTCCTAGATTTGCATACAGTTGGATTACATTATTATATTTTGGATCTTAAATTCCTTCTTCCTTCAATGAAATGTCGTCCTCAAAATTAAAACCTTTTGAATAACTCCGGGTAGTGACTCCTAATGTCCGTCTCAGCTTCCCATGTAGCTTCCCCCTCCGAATGATTTAGCCACTTAACTTTGATAATTTGGATAACCTTATTCCAGAGTCTTTCTCTTGCTTAACTAGAATTTGTATAGGCTTTTCCTCGTATGACATATTCAGATTCAATTGCAGAGGTTTGTACTTTAGTACATGTGAAGGATTCGACATGTATTTTCACAGCATCGATATATGGAGCACATTATGCACTCCAGCTAACGTTGGTGGCAACGCCACTCTATAAGCTAGTGTCACAATCTTTTCTGTGGGGACCCGGGCTCTAACTCAATTCCTTTGGGATTTATTGGATCTTTGCTCGAAAATGTGGGTCAAAATTTTGCTTTTAACATTAATTCAAATGTATAATTAAAACATAATCTGTCTCTATAACAATTAAACAACATAATGTACATACGAATCTGTTTAGTACAATCATACACTAGTGTTTAAGAGTTTCAGTACAAATCTAATACCAACAACTAGTAATCTGCATCGCCCGAGATCTCCACACTATCAACAATCTCTCATCTTCCTCGTGACCCAGATCCTGCCCCACCTGTCGCCATGCACACATACAGACACGACAACAGCCGGATAACTCCGGTGAGAACAAATCCCAGTATAAAACATGTATGCATGCAATGTAATAATCATGTACAAAAGCATGGCATATATCAATTAACATGAATTAAAATCTAAACATGTAAAGGAATACAAATCTGTATTCAACATCTAGTTCTTGACTCGATTCATTTCTAATCTAAGGATCCCGGTGTGAATAAGACGTCACTGATCTGTCACCTACCCTCCTAATCGGGATAACTGTACGTCTTATTCCTAGACTTCGGTCAAATCTGTATCGAGTGTCTACACGTAGAGATGATCTGCTCCTACGCGTCGATACACCGAACGTCTAGTTTGACAAATCTGTCAATGATTCCTATCTCAAAGGCTTGAATATCAATCTATAAATAAAAGCATAATCATAATCAAATATAAATAACAGTCTAGTATGTGATTTAGGGAAACTCGTATCAAATCTGAATTGAGTTGTGCAATCCCGTGACCACATGAATTATACCTTTATTGTCGTAGGAATCGGTCGAGATTTCGAAGTCGAATGGAAACTCTGTCAATTCAAATCTGAAATGACAATTCATAAATGTGCTATATCAAAACACAACTCAAACAAGTCTTGTACAATTCAATACTCATTCTCGGTACAAATTCGACGGCATAACGGCTTAATTCTCCGATACTAGTAACTCAACAATAGCATACTCCATCATACTCAACTCACAATATCATCAACCATTAATATACATCCTGAAATCTGTATAATCTCATACTCATATAAGCTGGAATTTCGAAATAATAGCATACAGTGTCTGAAACACGATCCGGTAACGAATATACCATGCTCAAGATATCAAGAACACATATTCTAACTCATATCTGAATTCCTCCCACGTGTATATTTCGAAACATGCTGAAAAAATAAGAAAATTACATCCTCTTGTAGCCAATGAAGATTAGCCCTCGGCCTAATCTTCATTTCCAGAAATTCGACGACCGCGGGTGCGCTGGGTTTTTCACCGCGGGTGTGGTGTCACTTCGGCCTGCATCACTAAATTCTGAATACTGCACCGCGGGTGCGGTGTCTCCTAGCATCACGGGTGCGGTATGGCTTCGGCCAAACTTCATAATTCTGATATTCTTGACCGCGGGTGCACTCCTACTCTAGGTGCGGGTGCGGTCTATTCAATTTCAAAATTCTGATTTTTATGTCATGCATTCTCATATCTTCACATCTAACATCAATGAAAACTGATAATTCTCGAGCCTTACATTTCTCCCCCTCTTAGACAGGAGTTCGTCCTCGAACTCATAAACCAGTAATCATGCAAGTATATACAAAAGCAGTATAAACAAAACTAAAGGAATACTCACATCATATAAATAGCTTGGGATGCCTCTGTCTCATATTAGACTCTGTCTCCCAAGTTGCTTCTTCAATTCCATGACGACTCCACTGAATCTTTACAAGCGGAATGATCTTTGTTCTGAGTTGTTTCTCTTTCCGATCAAGAATCTGTATCGGTCGCTCCACATAGCTCAAAGTCTGATCTAACTCGGCTTCATCAGGCTGAATAACATGAGACCTGTCTGGAATATATTTACGCAGCATCGATACATGAAATACGTCATGTATTCCAGACAAAGAAGGAGGAAGAGCAAGTCTGTAAGCTCGATCGCCAATCTTCTCAAGGATTTCATACGGACCGACGTATCTAAGAGACAATTTCCCACGTTTGCCAAATCTGATAACGCCTCTGAAAGGAGAAATCTTCAAGAATACTCTGTCTCCCTGCTCAAATACTAACGGTCTGTGTCTGATATTGGCGTATTTGGCTTGCCTATCATGTGCTGTCTTCATTCTCTTCTGAATGATCTTAACTTTCTCAGTCATTTCACGAATCATATCTGGCCCCAATTCTGGTACTTCAGAAATATCATCCCAGTACAATGGAGATCTGCACTTCTTTCCATACAAGGCTTCAAACGGTGCCATCTCTATGCTCGTCTGATAGCTGTTGTTGTACGAGAATTCACATAAAGGCAATGAATCCTGCCAACTAGTACCAAAGTCTAGTACTACAGCTCTCAGCATATCCTCTAAAGTCTGGATAGTCCGCTCTGACTTTCCGTCTGTCTGAGGATGATAAGCAGTACTCAGGTGTAAAGTCGTACCCAAAGCCTGCTGCAAACTATGCCAAAAGTGAGAAGTGAAGCGTGGATCACGATCTGATACTATAGACTTCGGCACACCATGAAATCTGACGACTTCTCTGACGTACAACTCTGCCATCTGATCGTGTCGGTATGTCATCTTGTATGGAATAAAACAGGCAGATTTGGTCAATCTGTCAATAATGACCCAAATCGAATCACAGCCCCGAGAAGATCGAGGTAACTTCGTCACGAAATCCATGGAAATGTGGTCCCATTTCCATTCAGGAATAGACAAACTTTGAAGTAAACCTCCGGGCCTCTTTCTTTCTGCCTTCACCTGTTGGCAATTCAAGAATTTAGACACAAATTCTGCGATATCGGTCTTCATTTGTTTCCACCAGAATTGTGTCTTTAGGTCGTTATACATCTTTCTGCCACCAGGATGAATACTAAACCGGCTACAATGCGCTTCTGACATGATCTGTCGTTTTAAATCTGAAACATCTGGCACTACTAGACGGTTATTTACATACAGGACAAAATCTCTAACCTGATATTCAGAGATATGTCCAGCTCTGACCATATCAATCGATCTCTGAATACTCGGGTCAGTTCTCTGCACTTCTTTGATCCTCATAATCAGATCTGGCTCAACCTGAATTGTCGCAAGTCTTAGTGGTCTACTATCTGTATCAAAAGTCAATCCAGACAAGCAACAATCTTCAACTAAATTCGACACACCTATCGTCGACAAGGATAGAGCACATACCTTCCGACTCAAGGCGTCTGCTGCTGCATTCGACTTCCCTGGATAGTACTTGATCTCGCAATCAAAATCTTTCAACAGATCAAGCCATCTACGTTGCCTCATGTTTAACTCTGACTGCGAAAACAGGTATTTCAGACTCTTGTGATCAGAGTAGATTTCGAATTTCTCGCCATACAAATAATGACGCCAAATCTTCAACGCAAATACGATAGCAGCAAATTCAAGATCATGAATCGGGTATCGTGTCTCGTGTGGTTTCAGCTGTCTAGAGTCGTACGCAATCACGTGCCCTCGCTGTATAAGAATACATCCTAGCCCTCTGTGAGATGCATCACAGTACACAACGAAATCACCTGTACCGGAAGGAATCATCAAAACAGGCGCACTAGTCAGCCTCTTCTTCAGCTCAACAAAACTAGACTCACAGTCTTCAGACCACACAAACGGTGAATTCTTCTGTGTCAACTGGGTAATCGGTTTCGCTATACTGGAGAAATCTCTGATAAAACGGCGGTAGTACCCTGCTAGACCCATGAAACTGCGTATCTCAGGCACAGAAGTCGGTCTCGGCCAGCTGATCACAGCTTCAACTTTACTCGGATCTACTGCAATACCGTCCCCAGATATGATATGCCCCAAAAACACAACTTGTCTCAACCAAAATTCGCACTTGGACAGTTTGGCATACAACTGCTCTTTTCTCAAAATTTTCAATACCGTTCTCAGATGCTCTGCATGCTCAATCAAATTCTTCGAGAATACCAAAACGTCATCAATAAAAACTATCACAAACTCGTCTAAATATTTCTGAAAGATACGGTTCATCAAACTCATAAAAACCGCTGGTGCATTCGTCAAACCAAAAGGCATAACCACAAACTCGTAATGTCCATACCTGGTTCGGAATGCTGTCTTCGGTATGTCCACATCTCTAACTCTGAGCTGATGATATCCGGGTCTCAAATCAATCTTCGAGTAAACCGAAGATCCTTGAAGCTGATCAAATAAGTCATCAATGCGAGGCAAAGGATACTTGTTCTTTACTGTTGCCTTGTTCAACTGTCTGTAATCAATACATAACCGCATCGAGCCATCTTTCTTTCGAACAAATAGCACCGGAGCACCCCAAGGTGATACACTCGGTCTGATGTATCCCTTGGACAGAAGGTCTTCTAACTGTGCTTTCAACTCTTTCAGCTCTATCGGTGCCATCCTATATGGAGCTCTCGAAATAGGAACAGAACCGGGCATAAGATCTATGCTAAAATCAACCTCTCGGGCTGGAGGTAACCCCGATATCTCATCTAGGAAATATATCTACAAATTCACAAACTACTGGCAAATCTGCCAAAGCAGGGCTCGACTTCAGTAGATCTACTGAATAAATAAGGAACCCCTCTGCTCCTGTCTGTAACAATCTACTCATAGTCAGAGCAGATACTAAGGGAATCCGAGATCTGGAACCCTTACCGTAGAATTTCCACTCTTCTGTCAATTCAGGTCTGAATCTGACAATCTTGTGGAAACAATCTACAGTAGCCCTGTACTTGGTTAACAGGTCTATACCAATTATACAATCAAAATCAGCTAAACCAAGTACTATACAATCTAGATCAATCTCATGCCCCTCAAACTGAAGCATACAATGTCTAACTGTAGTCACAGATATCAAACCACTTCCCAACGGAGATGTGATAGACACTACAGTAGATAATGAATCTATAGGCAATGCGTGTATCAATGCAAAACGTTCAGAGATGAATGTATGGGATGCACATGTGTCTATCAACACATATGCAGGATAACCGCAAAGGAAACATTTACCTGCAATGACATCGTCTGGTGCCTCCTGCGCCTGCTCCTCTGTCAGCGCAAATACCCTAGCCTGCTGCCTGGGAGGTTGACTCACTGTCTGACTACCTCCTGGTCTCTGCTGGGTCTGTGTAGATGGTGGCTGGAAGGAGTGTACAGAGGATGCCTGTCTCTCAATCTGTGGCACTGGTGCTGATGACCCTGTACTCTGGAATCGTTGTGCACCTCTCTGGGGACAAACTCTGGCAAAGTGTCCCGGTTGCCTACAGATGTTGCAGCGTCCCATAACTCCTTGACACTGCTCCGTGGCATGTCGCCCTCCGCACGAACTGCAATACGCGCCACTATAATCTGAACCCTGACCTCTCTGTCGAGATCCACTTGAGCTCGATGAACTACTCCCGGATTTCTTAAACTGCTTGCCCTTAGCCTTCAGAAATTCCTTCTTGTCACTACTACCAGATCCACTGTCAAATCGAGGAGGAGGTGGTGGAAACTGAACGACGGTAGGTGGTGGCTATCTCTGCCCCTGAACACTGTAAGAAGCTCCTCGCTGCCTGATCAAACCAGCCTCTGCTCACTTAGCTCTGTTCAGTGCCTCTGAAAAAGTATTGGGCCTACCCATATTTACCCACGTAAAAATATCCGGATTCAAGCCATTTATGAACTGGTCGGCAGCCGCTTCATCATTCCCTGCCACATGAGGTGCAAAACGAAGCAAAGCAGAGAATTCAGCAACATACTCTTCGATGTTCAATGGCCCTTGTTTCAAGTTTGCAAATTCTGCTCCTTTATCTTTTCGGTAGGAGATTGGGAAGAAACGCTGATAGAACTCATCCTTGAACACCTTCCAAGTGATATCAATGCCTCGATGCTCCAAGGCTCTCTTCGTAGTCAACCACCAGCTCTTTGCAACCTCTTGCAATTGATGCCCTATCAACTTCACACGTCTCTCATCAGTATAGGCCAACGACTCGAAAATCATCTCTATATCATCGAGCCAACTC
This sequence comes from Primulina eburnea, assembly GCF_022965805.1. Classification (NCBI taxonomy): domain Eukaryota; kingdom Viridiplantae; phylum Streptophyta; class Magnoliopsida; order Lamiales; family Gesneriaceae; genus Primulina; species Primulina eburnea. The sequence continues at coordinate 17,864,025 of NC_133107.1, forward strand.
TCACATTCAACTGCATTCTCGGTGCCTTTCAACGTCGGAGGATGGAAGGACTGAAACCTCTTCAACAAGGTCTCCATCGGTGTAGCCGTGACATCCATCTGTGTACCTGATGTGCTACCCTGCTCTGGCTCCTGACCTGCTACCGGCTGTGGTACTCGTCGAGGAGGCATAAATCTGATTATCAAACTGATTAGTACACAAATTATACAATCTGTCTCAGCCCTCCTCTGATCATATACCTCTAATCGAGAATCGGTTCTGATTCAGGCTTGACATGCTGTAAATAAATTCAGATAATACAACAACATATAATAGGGAAAGCAATAAATCATGTTAGCATCCCAAAAGCAAAGAAGAAGACTCGATCTACCCCGCTCATTTTAGTCTATCTCAATCTACAGAACCTACAGCTCTGATACCACCTGTTGTGGGGACCCGGGCTCTAACTCAATTCCTTTGGGATTTATTGGATCTTTGCTCGAAAATGTGGGTCAAAATTTTTCTTTTAACATTAATTCAAATGTATAATTAAAACATTAATCTGTCTCTATAATAATTAAACAACATAATGTACATACGAATCTGTTTAGTACAATCATACACTAGTGTTTAAGAGTTTCAGTACAAATCTAATACCAACAACTAGAAATCTGCATCGCCTGAGATCTCCACACTATCAACAATCTCTCATCTTCCTCGTGACCCTAGATCCTGCCCCACCTGTCGCCATGCACACATACAGACACGACAACAGCCGGATAACTCCGGTGAGAACAAATCCCAGTATAAAACATGTATGCATGCAATGTAATAATCATGTACAAAAGCATGGCATATATCAATTAACATGAATTAAAATCTAAACATGTAAAGGAATACAAATCTGTATTCAACATCTAGTTCTTGACTCGATTCATTTCTAATCTAGGGATCCCGGTGTGAATAAGACGTCACTGATCTGTCACCTACCTTCCCAATCGGGGATAACTGTACGTCTTATTCCTAGACTTCGGTCAAATCTGTATCGAGTGTCTACACGTAGAGATGATCTGCTCCTACGCGTCGATACACCGAACGTCTAGTTTGACAAATCTGTCAATGATTCCTATCTCAAAGGCTTGAATATCAATCTATAAATAAAGCATAATCATAATCAAATATAAATAACAATCTAGTATGTGATTTAATGAAACTCGTATCAAATCTGAATTGAGTTGTGCAATCCCGTGACCACATGAATTATACCTTTATTGTCGTAGGAATCGGTCGAGATCTCGAAGTCGAATGGCAACTCTGTCAATTCAAATCTGAAATGACAATACATAAATGTGCTATATCAAAACACAACTCAAACAAGTCTTGTACAATTCAATACTCATTCTCGGTACAAATTCGACGGCATAACGGCTTAATTCTCCGATACTAGTAACTCAACAATAGCATACTCCATCATACTCAACTCACAATATCATCAACCATTAATATACATCCTGAAATCTGTATAATCTCATACTCATATAAGCTGGAATTTCGAAATAATAGCATACAGTGTCTGAAACACGATCCGGTAACGAATATACCATGCTCAAGATATCAAGAACACATATTCTAACTCATATCTGAATTCCTCCCACGTGTATATTTCGAAACATGCTGAAAAAATAAGAAAATTACATCCTCTTGTAGCCAATGATGCAAGGATCAATAACCTCCACTTATATCAAAATTTGGATGGATAAAATTTGCACAATCTTGCTTTTATTCTCAAAGAACTTGAAGCTATGGAGAGTTTCCTCGGTTCTCATCTGCTGGAATGAAGAAATAATGACTCACTTCGAAATTCTATATATATATATGCCATGTGTCAAGTTAAGAAGCAAGGGTGGCATTCTCGCATGCAGCACCGTGGGTGCGGTCCTCTTGCACCGCGGGTGCGCTTAGCTCTCGGCCTCATCTTCATTTCTAGAAATTCGACGACCGCGGGTGCGCTGGGTTTTTCACCGCGGGTGCGGTGTCACTTCGGCCTGCATCACTAAATTCTGAATAATGCACCGCGGGTGCGGTGTCTCCTAGCACCGCGGGTGCGGTATGGCTTCGGCCAAACTTCATAATTCTGATATTCTTGACCGCGGGTGCACTCCTACTCTAGGCGCGGGTGCGGTCTATTCAATTTCAAAATTCTGATTTTTATGTCATGCATTCTCATATCTTCAGATCTAACATCAATGACAACTGATAATTCTCGAGCCTTACATTTTCTAAAATCTCAAACGGTCCTATAAACCTCGACTTGAGTTTTCATTTCTTGCCAAATCTCACAACACCTTTCATAGGTGCTACTTTCACAAAAACGTCGTCACCCACTACAAACTCTAGCTTTATTCATCGCTTATCAGTGTAAATCTTTTGACGACTTTGTACAGTCTTTATCCTGTCTCGGATTTTGACTACTAGCTCTGTTGTTTGCTTGATCAAGTCCGGACCGAATTGCCGTCTTTCACCATCCTCTTCCCAATGTATCGGTGATCTATACTTCCTCCCATAAAGTTCCTCGTAAGGAGCCATACCTATAGATGACTGATAGCTATTGTTATAGGTGAACTCAACTAGAGGTAACTTCGGTTCCCAACTTACTTGGATATCGGTCACACAAGCTCGAAGTAGATCCTTCAAAATTTGAATCACTCTTTCAGACTGACCATTGGTTTGAGGATGAAACGTTGTACTGGACAACAACTTTGTCCCCATCACTGGATGCAGACTCTTCCAGAAGGATGATGTGAACCTCAGATCTCTGTCAGAAATAATATGCACATTAATTCCGTGCAGTCAGACTATTTTTCGGATGTACAGCTCTGCGTACTAAGTCATGATGAATGTCATCTTAATAGACCAATTTCGTGAGATGATCAACTATCACCCAAATTGCATTGAATCCCTTAATAATCATTCGCAATCCTACTACAAAATCGATAGTAATATTTTCTCATTTCCACTCGGGAATAGAAAGTGTCTTAAGCTTCTCTGCTGGCCTCTGATGCTCTACCTTAACTTGCTGGCATGTCAAAGCTTCGGACACAAAATATAAGATGTTTCGCTTCATGCCCAGTCACCAATACAATGACTGCAGATCCCTGTACATCTTCATACTTCCAAGATGAATGGAGTACGGAGTATTATGAGCTTCTTTCATAATAACCTCTCTCAGTTAATCACCACCAGGAACCCATAGTCGATCTCGATGTCGAACTATGCCTCAAATCCAATGGAGTCGAAAACTTAAAGAATTTCTATTATTCGTCACCCAAAATTCTTGAAAATTACCACACTTCATTCCTTAATAAATGCACAATATACCCAAAATAAGTTTTCGAAATTGCATTTCAGCTCCTTAAAGTTTCGAAATTCTTTCATTTTGGTCCTTAAAATTTTCAAAAATTGCGTCTTAGCCCTTCTAAATTTCAGATTCACTCCATTTCAGCCCTATCCCCTTCGAATTTGTTGTTTTTGTCCTTAAATTCTTTTTAGCTAGAATTCACAATACATCCAACAAACTTCTTAAAATTTACAACTCAGTCATGAATTCTCGGAAATTCCAGATTTCACCTTAGAACTTTCGGTCATCTCAATTTGAATCCATGGATTTTCTAAAATTTCGGATTAGCCCTTGCATTTTTGGCCTTGTGCAATTAAACCCTTAAGCTCTCAGTTTTTGCATCTTTGCCCCTAAAATTTTCGATTTTTGGAATCAACGCCCCGAATTTTGTTCCTCGGTTCTTAAGCCCAAAAATTCTTAATTTCGTTCAATTGATTACTTTGCATTATTAAGGCTTATGTTTTTAGGCTCAATTTCTATAATTCTCAATTTCATCCCTTAAATCCAACTCAGGTTTCATCCTTAATAAATTCACAATTTACCCAAAATAAGTTTTCGAAATTGCATTTCAGCCCCTTAAAGTTTCGAAATTCATTCATTTTGGTCCTTAAAATTTTCAAAAATTGCGTCATAGCCCTTCTAAATTTCGGATTCACTCCATTTCAGCCCTATCCCCTTCGAATTTGCTGTTTTGGTCCTTAAATTCTTTTTATGTAGAATTCACAACACAACCCATGAACTTCTTAAAATTTTCAACTTAGTCCCTGAATTCTCGAAAATTCTAGATTTCACCTTAGAACTTTCGGTCATCTCAATTTCAATCCATGGATTTCCTAAAATTTCGGATTAGCCCTTGAATTTTTGGCCTTTTGCAATTAAACCCTTAAGCTCTTGGTTTTTGCATCTTTGCCCCTAAAATTTTTTATTTTTGCAATCATACCCCAAATTTTGTTCCTCGGTACTTAAGCCCAAAAATTCTTAATTTGGTTCAATTGATTACTTTGCATTTTTAAGGCTTATGTTTTTAGGCTCAATTTCTATAATTCTCAATTTCATCCCTTAAATCCAACTCAGATAGAGCATGCAACCTATTTCTCTCTAAGTTATTATTATCCCAAGAAATTCCATTAACAAGTTTAACATTTCATGTAATAAAAGCAATGTAAAAACATTAAACAACTAGGTTACCAGTAATCACAATCGTGTCTGGCTCTGCTTCAGCCTCCTCAGCATGCATGACATAAGCTCTGCCGATAGTGGGTCCTGTCTTCTTTGGGCAATCCATGGCTTTATGTCTTTCCTCCTTGCATATAAAACACTGGTATGTTCCCCCATGCATTTGCCAAAGTGTGGGCGATTGCATTCTTTGCACAAAGGCTTCTCTTCATGTTTTGGGGCTCCAAACTGTGGTGGCTTATGTTGCCTCATTTTCTTCAGTTGTCCTTGGGTTTTTTCCGCCCTTGAGCTTCGGGAGGTCCAGTAAATTGCTGCCTATTCGGCTGAGAATTCTACTGGTGTTGTTACCTCTTCTGTTGCATGTCAAAATCAATATCCTTAAAGGCTTGCACAGCTTTGAAAGCACAAGCAGTGGTAGCTGCATAATCCGCCGGTTGCATCAACATCACATCACAACATATAGTAGGTTGAATACCATCCAAGAAATGCCTTAGTTTCTCAGCAGAGTCTCTAGCAATGAGGGACACAAAGTGACAAACCCTGTTAAACCTTCTAATTTATTCAGCCACAGATATGTCTCCCTGACGGAGACTCATAAGCTGGATCTTCAAGCGTCCTAGGACGTCAGCAGTAAAATACTTCTCATAGATGATGTTCTTGAACTGCACCCAAGTGGAGGGTGGTTAGATTAATACCATGTTCAGATCCTTCCAATCAGAGAGAAGCATCATCTAGCAGCATATAAGTAGCACACCTTACTCGGTCAGCATCTCCCATATTCAGGTAACCAAACTGCACATCAAGTGATCTAATTGTAAGGTCAAGAAATTTAATTCACGTAACCTGAATTCATGCACTCTAGGATCTTTATTTATAGTTATGTGTTTAATTATGTTTATTCATTTTATGCATAATTTGTAACGCCCCAAAAAATTTAAAAGTCCACGCGAACCACATGCATGCAATTATTAAATTCTTTGTATTTTAATTAAGTTGTTTTAATTGCATGAATTAATTATGCTATGCATATTTGCATGTTTAAAATATATTTTTCTACATGGTTGCATTAAAATGTATTTTTAAAGGTTATTCGAATTGCGATCGAGGAACGAAGACCGATGGCTGAAAAATAGGAATTTTTTTTATAAATAATTGTTTTTGATTATTTAAATTAAGGGTGATGATTTTCTTATTTTTGAAAACAAGAAGTTTTGAGGTAATTTTATACGTCGGGACGTAAATTTTATCGGTGTTGGTTTTTCAACAAAAATATGAACATTTTGGCAACCCGGCTAATAAATTCATGAACTTTACTAATTGTTTTTAATATTTTAATTAAACACTAATGGGCACAATTAACTCCACTAATGGGCCTAAGCATGGTTAGTGGTTAATAAGCTATATTATACACAAAGAAACTTACCCATAACCCTTCAACCCCACGCCCCACACCCCATCAAATTGTAAATTCTCTCCCCTCCCCTCGTAACACATGCACAAACAAGTAGTTCAGAAAGGTGAGGCCATGGTTTCTTAAGGATTTCATCCTAGGGTTTTCTTCACTTCCGTTCTTCGCATCGCCATCGGATATCCGTGTGTTTTAAACACAAAAGAACGCCTTAGTCTCCATTTATTCATTGCTCACATCATATTATGCGTGTTTATATGTATTTTCATGAAACATATTATAAGCTTCTGGATATTTTCGTTCTTAAGAATTTTTACATGAAATTCTTGAGTTTTCTTGATGTTTCTTGTTGACTCTTGTTGCTGGAAGGGGCTGCCATGGTAAGGGTGTGTGAGGGGGAGATTTACAGTAGGTTTAGGGGCCAAGGTGAGTGGCTGCAAGATCTGTTACGGGTAGGATGAAGGGCTGGTCAGGACTTGGGTTTTCTTGCATGAAAGTGGTCGGCCATGGGGTGGCTGATGTGCAAGCGATGAGCGGCCTTAGGGCTGGTTCCAGAGGGTTTCCAGGGCATGGGTCACGACCCTGGGAGGGTCAGACATCGTCTGGTCCAGGGGTAGCAAAGGGCCGATCGGTTTTGGCTTAAGGATAGGGTAGGCGCAAGCTTCTTGGGTGTTCTTGCACAGGCTGTGCATGGGGGCTTGCAGCGTGGTCGTGGGGCGGTCTAGGGAGTCTATTAGGGTCTTGAGTTGGCTGGTAGAGGTCTGGTCCTCATGGCTCGAGGCTAAGGTCGAATGAAAAAAAAAACGGCGGCATGTTTGGGCTAGTATTGGTTCGAACCCACAGAAAAATACAGCAGGGTCTAAGTCAATTTTCGAAGGTCCGAAACACGTTGTTTTGGGTTGGAAAAGGGTTAGTTAGGTGCTGGTAGTTTAAGGTTCGAATTCGGTAAAGTTTGGGCGAGTTTCGAATTTATTCGGGTTAAAACCAGGACTTCGATTCACGTTTTAAAACGAGTTTTCGAATTTTAGTCGAGGGATCAAGTTTACGTCTAAGGAATTTTTATGGGTGAATTTTTGGTCGATAAGTTATGTTTGAAGGGATTCTGGTCACCGTTTTAAGGTTTATGGGTAAATTGGGAAATTTTTAGTTCCAGGGGTAAAATGATCATTTTACACCCTAAAAAATGTTAGACGTCATGGCAATGTCATGAATGCTGTTTTATATGCTAATATGATTATTTGGAATGTTTTTGGATGGAATTTTATATATTCAGGGATTTTTATGTCAAAATGTTTATTTTAAATGTTTATGATTTAATATGTCTAAATGTTATTTTAAACGTTTATGATGATAAAACGTTATTTTAAATGTTTATGTATTTTTAATATGTTAAAATGAAAATTTAAACGATTATGGATTTTTATGATAAAACGATAACGTTAAAGTATATGTTGTATGCTTGTTTTTAAAAGAAAATGATACTAAATGCATGATTTTTTTAAAGTGATGAAAATTTAAGATGTTGAAGGAAGTGAAGTAATTGTGACTAATACGATGATATGTTGGAGATATCGTGAGGGTTATGGTCCAAGTAAGAACCCGACGATCGTGTTTACTTGGATACAGATATGTAGATGCATATGATGATATGTTAATACGTAAGGCCAAGGCCCAGTTGACCGGTGAGAGTGTTGCTGGTGTCCCCGCCTCCCAGTACTGTGGTTACATGTAGATGAATCCGTCGCCCAACACGTAGACGTAGACGTAGATGAACACGAAAGTCACAATTAACGATCTGAATTCAAAGAAAGGAAAAAGGAATACGTATATGTTGATTATGATATGAATATGTTGAGGATGATATGAATATGAATATGATGATATAAATATGTGGATATGAATATAGATATGAATATGATTATGTTTATGTGTATGTGAAATGTTTATGTTTAAAGTTGATGCATTATTATGAAAATATTTTTGTTTAAACGTTATCCATCATGAAAAATTTATGAAAATGTCTACGTTTAGAGTTTATGTATCATGATGAAAATGATATTTTAAGTACAAGTATTTTCACTGTTGTATGTGATCTGTATATTTAGTACTTGTTATCAAGATTATGGTGTGTTGAGTCTTTAGACTCACTAGGTGTGATTGATGCAGATGATTATGATAATAGAGGTCTTGATGGTTGACTTTGCTGGACTGAAGGTGTACATAATACGAGGACCGACGCTAGTTTCCGCACTAGTTATGATTTATTTTAAGAATAATTTTATGACTATTTATTTATTTTATGAGTGGTTTTTGAGAGGTTGTAGTATGGACTATACTTTTCAAATAATGTTAGTTGGGTGTTTTATTTTAAAAATGCTGTCAAGGTATTTTAAAGTATATATGTATATTTTGAATCATGGAGATTATTGAGGAAAAAAAAATTTCTAGCACGTTTTAAGAAAAGAGTAGCAGAAGTTTCATAATTTATGCATGGTAGAATTTATTTAATGAAATTTTATAAGTTCATGCATAAGGGTTTCTAGATGAATTTCGCGCTCGAACGAGGAATGGAGACTGGAGAATTTTCAGGAAAATTATTTTATTACAAGATTTATTTTTAGTAATTAATTTAAGGTGTTTTTAAGTGCATTTGTAAAAAAATGGGATTTTACTGGTGTATTTTTACCCGCAGTGATTTTATTTTTATCCAGTACGCAAATTTTATCGAATCGGGCGACTTTTTGAGTGTTCGGATCATATTTTCAAAAATTTTCCAACACAAAATATTTTTCAAGAGTGTGTTTTGATTTAATGGGTATACTTTTAAGCTTTTTGGGCCTAAAACTCTTTTAAGCTTTTTATTAAACAAATTAGGGCCCATTAACTATTTGTTTACTATATAATATATAATTACCACCTAAATCACCATTTAACCTAAAAATTTCTCCCCTAAAGCCGACTCCCCTCCATCCAGACTATCTCTTCGGTTTTCTAGCCTCCCACAGCTAGAGGGCTTCGGCCAAAGCAACTTCTTGCAAGAAAAGTCCTTCCGGTGTCTCCCTCGCCTCGTTCTTGCTCTTCTAACACCAGCAGGCACGTTGTGTACTATCGTTTTCGCATCATAATCGTCATATACGTGTGGTTTTGTGTGCCATGTATGAAGCTTTTGTAGATCTTGCATGATAGTGTGTGGTTGCATTGTTTCTCTCGGTTTTGTGCATGATTCTTGCACAACTCACGTTTCTTTGATTCCATGTGCAAGGGGCTGTGGTTTTAGGGTTGGTAAGGGACTGATGTTAGTGTCAAGACGTGGTTTGAGGATGGAAAAAAATCGCCGATGCTATAGGGTGAGAGATCGAGGGAGTGTAGCGTAGTGGGGGCTCGGATCCTGGTTTGTTTAGCTTGTAGGGTGCAACTAGCGAAGCAAGGACCTAGCTGAGCCTTAGACAAGACCCTGGTGGGTCTAAGACAAGGCTTGGAAGGGCTCGGCTCATGCTGGAACCTTCCACAAGAGATGTGGATCGAGTTGGGTTCGTTTGGTGTTTTGGGGAGTGTAGCGATCGGGTGATCTGGGCTTGATGCATGGGGCTGATGGCGTGGGTGCAGTAGGTTTATGGGAGCCCTAGTGTGGTCTAGGAAAGGCTGGGCCGTACATGGTTCCATTGGTGTTGGGCTAAGACGCAAAAATCGGGAAGTAGTGGACTAGGGTAGGTGAAAAGGAAGGGGTTGATGTCCAGCAGCTGGTGAGGGCTAGTCGTTTGGTTTAAAGATCTGGTTTGGGAATTTTAGAGCCTTTTAAGTGTTTATAATGTGTAGTGATAAGTTGAGAAAAATTTGGTTGAGTTTCGAGTCGATTCGGGCTAAAACCGGGACCCAATTCCAAGTTTTAAAACGGATCGGTTAAGTTATGAATTAGGCTAGAGTTTATGCTTGGAATGCTTTTAAATATGTTTTGGGATATTTTAAGAAGTTTGGGAAGCTTTGGGTTAATTTTAGAAGTTCAGGGGTTGATAATTTTTGGGTTTCCAGGGCAAAAATGGTCATTTTGCACCCGAAGAGAGATTTTGGTCCTGGCAGCGCCCTGAGTACATTTTATCATGTTTTTAATGATTACGAATCACATTTATGATTTTTATGAAATTATGATAATTACGGTGCATGGTTGGTTTAAAGAAAAAATTATGTATACTTATTTAAGTGGTGATTATGATGACACGTCTTGAAGGAAGTGATTTAGTTGTGACTGACACGATGACATTAAGGTCGAGACTCAGTGGGCGGGTAATGCTGTCGCTGATATCCTCGCCATCATGTACCGCGGTTATATGTAGATGGATCCATCGACTAACATGATTATACGAAAGTCACAGCTGATGAACGAAATTCAAATTAAGATAATTACCACGTATATGTTGATATGATGATACATGCTATGTTATTACCATGTTTTGACATGATACATTTACGTAGTACGATTTTACAGCAGAAATAAAATGTATGTTGATTATTCTATTTTCCACTGTTGTGTGCTACGTATATGTACTCGTTATTCCTGGTACAAGTGTGTTGAGTACTTAGACTCATTTGGAATGTGTGGTGCAGGTGAGCATTTTGATCAGGGGACTGGAGTTGCCGAAAACTGAGTAGGCAAGTGGGATGTGCGCTGACACGACCCGAGGACCATTATTTTTCCGCATATTGATTCATGTGTTTTGAGGAGTTACAAATTTTTATACGTTGGTGATATTACGTTGATTTTTGGATGATGTTAGTTATTTTTAAACTGAGCCACTTTTATTGGCAAATAAATACGATTATTTTAAATTTTATTTTGTAATTGCGAGCTTTTATAAAAAAAATAGTAATAATATTTCCGAACTTTTTAAACTGTAGATGTTACAGTTGGTATCAGAGCAAGGATCCTGTATAGGATTGTATCAGCGCCAGCTTCTGGCGCTCAGTCTTCAAACCTCAAGTTTGTAAGTTTTTATGTTTTAAATGATTTACTTTTATCACCTACATGTTACATGATTTATGCATTACGATGATTTACTGTTCATGTTTAACTGCTTTTAAGATTTAAGAATTTACGGTTTTAAAAACTAGATTAATTTCATGATGTGTTAAGTTTATAAATTGGACTGTATTCAGATCATGCCTCCCAGACGCGACCCTAGTGTTGACAGAAAGAATGATTGTAACGTCCCGAAAATTTGAAAGTCCACGTGAACCACATGCATGCAAGTTATTAAATTTCTTTGTTATTTTATTAAATTCATTTAAAGTATTAAATGCATGTTTATTTCATTAATTTGTGTTTTAATCCATGATTTATTTAAAGTTTCATGACCCGAAGTAACGAATCCGCTTCGATCGACACAACTACCACTACCACGGGATTCCTAGATCCGCTCTCAGATCGCATGTTGATTCCAGTCTTGCATTTCGCGTTCGAACGAGGAATGTAGACCAAAGATATCCAGGAAAAATATTTTTTTATTGAAATATTATTTATAATTATTTAATATGAGGTGTTTTAAGTTTATTTTTCAAAAAATAGGTTTTGTTGTGTATTTTTACCTGCCAGGGCATATTTTTAACCGGTACGCTAATTTTTACGGTTCGGAGGACTTTTTGAAGGCTCGGACGATATTTTAAAAAACATACCAAAAGAAATATTTCTCGGGATTGTTATTGAGCTTGATGGGTTTATTTTAATTCTTAATGAGCTCAAAATACTTTTTAACCTTTTAATTTTTAATTAAGGGTCCATTAATGTATTATTTTATGGCTTGCACTTATTTAGCAGAACCCTAAATCTATTTTATATGGATTGGCCGCCCACTTCATACCTCCAGCAGCCTCTTTCACGTAGACTTCAGCAGCAAAACCTTAAGCAGCTTCAACCCTTCAAGTTTCTTCAAGCAAGCCCCCTTCCCCGCTCATCTGGTGCCTCCCCAACGCGTTGTTCTTCAGGTTTCGATCACTTATCATCAAGGCACGCTTGTATCTATGTTTTCTCTTCATTCACGCCAATATTATTGCTGATATATATATATATATATATATATATATATATGAATGCATGAGGATTTAATTCGGCTAGTTGAAGCTTCGGTTTTATGCAAGAATTGACATGAATGTGCATTCTTTTTTGTTAAAACTCACGTGTTCTTGTATATGTGCAAGGGGATGCTGCTTTTTGTGTTTCTAAGGGCTGTACATGATGGTGAGAGGGTATCCATAGGCTGGAGTCTATGGTTAGATGGGTTAAGTCGAGGGTCGATCGTTTTTTTTTTTTTGTTGAAGTGTGTCACCAAAACCCGTCACCCTCGGTTAATTTGACTTCTGCGACTTATATGTTGATTTTGTGGAAATGTGTTCGACATATGATTTGTAGCACTCTGTGTTATCTTTGATTGGATAGAAAATCCGTAATTTTCTGATAAAAAACAAGGGAGATGATTTTTATCGTAAAGCCGCACAAGTTCTAAAAATTATGTGTCACCAAAACCCGTCACCCTCGGTATTTTAAATTCATTGATTTATAGGTTGGTTTTCTGGAAATGTGTTCTACATACGATTTGTATCACTCTGTGTTGTCTTTGATTCAATAGCAAATCGTATTTTTCTGATAAGAAACGAGGGATATATGATTTTTATCATAAAGCCGCACAAGGAAATGTGTTCAACATACGATTTGTAGCACTCTTTGTTGTCTTTGATTCAATAGCAAATCGTAATTTTCTAATAAGAAACGAGGGAGATATGATTTTTATCATAAAGCCGCGCAATCTGTAAAATTTCTGTCACCAAAATCCGTCACCCTTGATATTTTGAATTAGGTGACTTATTGTTTGGTTTTCTGGAAATGTGTTCAACATATGATTTGTAGCAATCTGTGTTATCTTTGATTAAATAGCAATTCATAATTTTTTGATAAAAACGAGGGATATATGATTTTTATCGTAAAGCCGCGCAAGTTGTGAAATTTCTGTGTCACCAAAACCCGTCACCCTCGGTATTTTGAATTCTGAAACTTATAGTTTGGTTATCTGGAAATGTGTTCAACATATGATTTGTATCACTCTGTGTTATCTTCAATTCGATAGCAAATTCATAATTTTCTGATAAGAAATTAGAGAGATATCATTTTTATCGTTAAATCGCTCAATCTTTGAAATTTGTGTGCATACGCTGGATATTTCCAGCAACCTTTGAGCTTGTTTCATGGGTCATAATTTGTCTTGAATGGTGTTTATAGGATGGTCATCTAGTTTTAAGTCATGGTTTAAGTTTGGAAAAATTTGGTTAAGTTTCGAGTCGATTCGGGTTAAAACCGGGACTCCGGACCAAGTTTTAAAACGAATCGATTAAGTTTCGAGAAGGGCTCGAGTTTAAGTCTATGAATGCTTATAAATATGTTTTGGGACATTTTAAGGAGGTTGGTAAGCTTCGGGTCAAATTTTAGAGGTGCAGGGGTAAAACGGTAAATTTTTAGGTTTCCAGGGGCAAAATGATCATTTTGCACCCGGGGTGAGATTTTGGTCTTGGCAGCGCCCTGAGCTCATTTTATCATGTTTTAAATGTTTACGCATCATATTTATGATTTTTATGAAATTATGATAAATACGGTGCATGCTTGGTTTTAAGAAAAAAATTACGTATATGCATGTTTTATTAAGTGGTGAATATGATGATGTTTTTGAAGGATGTGAATTGGTTGTGACTGACGATGTATATGTATATGATGTCATGAGATATGATGAGCTAAGGCCAAGGTTCAGTGGACGAGTAATGATATCGCTGATGTCCCTGCCGCCTGGTACCGTGGTTATACGTAGATGGATCCATCGAATACAGATGATACGAAAGTCATAACTAATGAATTGAATTCTATTGAAAGAAAATATATACGTATATGATGACCTGAAATGACATGTTTTGGCACTATATGATTTTACACGACATGTTTATGTTCATGCTTTTAAGTTCACGAAATATATGTTGAGTATGATATTTTTGACTGCTGTGTGCCATGTATATGTAGTTGTTATTCCTGGTACATGTGTGTTGAGTATTTAGACTCACTAGGCGTGTGTGTTGCAGGTGAGCTTGATGATGAGGGGACTGAAGGTGTCGAACTCTGAGTACGCATACCTAGTGCGGTGACACGACCCAAGCACCGCATATTTTCCGCATTATGAGTTACGATTTTTGAGAGCATATGAACATTTTCATACGTTGATGATTTTAAGATTTTTATACGTTTATGTTTACATATGATTTTGGATGAGTTTAGATAATTTAAACTACACTATTTTTATTGTCAAATTTAAACGTTTAAATGTTATTTCGAAAATGCAAGCTTTTATTTTTAAAAAAAATATTTCCGCACTTTGAAACGAGTAGACGTTTTAGTTGGTATAAGAGCAAGGGTCTTGTAAAGGGTTGTGCTATCGCACGCTTCTGCAGCTCAATATCAAGCCTCAAGTCTGCAAGCTTTAAGGTTTTAAATGTTTTTAATGATATCACCTGCATGTTTACATGATATACATTTTACAGTACATGTTTATCTGTTGTTATGTTTTGAGATTAAATGCCTTAAATTTTTATGCATGTTACAACATGAAATGATAAAGTATTTGATTTTCAAGCATGATGGCTTTGTGGTGGAATTGGACGTGATTAAGAATTTGGCAATTGGGCATTAGGAAAAGTTGAAAATGAGTAGACGTTTTAGTTGGTATAAGAGCAAGGGTCTTGTAAAGGGTTGTGCTATAGTTCCGTTTCTTGCAGTGTCTGCAAAGTGAGACGCATATGTTCTCTGTGTTCTTCCTCACTTGGTGAGTACACAAGGATATCATCTATAAAGACAACCACAAACTTAACGAGATATGGTTTGAATACCCGATTCATCAGGTCCATGAATCCTGCAGGAGCATTTGTTAGGCCGAAAGGCATTACTGTAAATTCGTAATGTCCATATCTTGTCCTAAAAGCGGTTTTAGAAATATCCTCTGCTTTGACCTTCAACTGATGATAACCGGACCTTAGGTCAAGCTTTGAGAAGACCTTGGCTCCCTTTAACTGATTGAAAAGATCATATATTCTTGGGAGTGGGTACTTATTCTTTACGGTGATCTTGTTAAATCCCGGTAATCAATATATAGTCTTATGCTCCCGTCCTTTTTCTTTACGAAGAGCACTGGTGCTCCCCACGGGGATGCACTAGGACGAACCTGCTTCTTATCCAATAATTCCTGAAGTTGCTCCTTTAATTCCTTTAATTCAGCTGGAGCCATTCGGTATGGTGCCTTTGAGATTGGTGCAGCACCAGGAACCAAATTGATTTCAAATTCTACTTCTCTATCGGGTATATCACCCGATAATTCTTCGGGAAAAACATCTGGAAATTCTTGAACAATTGGAATATCTTCCAACTTTGGGATATATCACCTCTTTTTATGGCCTTCCAGGCTTGTGAGCCAGATATTAGAGATTTTCGTTCTTTGGATTTCCCGTGATATACGACTTCCCATTTTGTCGGAGTTTGAAGTCTAATATCTTTCTTTTGACAGTCTACTATGACATGGTTGTTGGCTAACCAGTCCATTCCAAGGATGATGTCAAACTCAACCATATTGAGTTGAATTAATTCTACTTCAAAAGTTTGATTGCTGATACAAATTTTACAGTTTCGATACACTTTGTTTGTTTCAATTGTTTTGCTGGCAGGTGTTACTACTCTTAAAGGTTCACTAAGAATATTATGTTCAAGTTTAAGCCTCTTAGCAAATCTTCTAGACACAAATGAATGCGTGGCACCACAATCAAACAAAGTAAATACAGGTATGCTATGGAGTAGTATAGTACCTGCTACCACCTCGTTGGTGTTATCAGCTTCCTCTTGGGTGATTGCATACACCCTAGCATTGGTCTTGTTCTCATTTTGCTTTCTGGGTCCCATCTTTTGTCCTTGTTGTCTGGACAATCTTTTATCCTATGACCCACCTGACCGCACTTGAAACACGCACCTATCTTCCGATAGCATTCCCCGGTATGATACTGTTACAGGTGTCGCACCATTCCCTTCCCTATTGCCAGTACTGTTAAAATTTCCTCTTGGAGGCCCACTTGAATAATTTGGTTTCTGAAACTTGGGACCATTCGGAGTTGATTGACTGCTCATCGATCTTTTGTTCTGTTTTCTTCCTCACGTCGCTTGATATTAGTTTCTGCGCTCATTGCAGCACCCATCAAATCCGCAAAGCTGTTTGGCTTGAATACTGCCAATGTCGACTGAATCGACTGTTGAGTCCCTTCTTGAATCGATGCATTTTTAACGTTTTATCCGACATGATCGTTGGGACATAGGTTCCCAGATCATTGAACCGTGAAGTGTATTCCATCACTGACATGTCTGGAGCCTGTTTGAAGTTTTCGAATTCACCCAACTTCTGTAGTCGAAATTCATCGGGATAGTATTGTTTAAAAAATTCTCTCTTAAAAATCTGTCATGTGATTTCTTCCACTTCTGCCAAAGACGACGACACAGTTTCCCACCATTTCCTAGCTCGGTCTTCCAAAAAAGGTGTTACAACCTCCACTTTCAGTTCTTCAGGTATTTCCAGTAAATGTAGTTGTGTTTCGACGTTCTTGAGCCAGTTGTGGCTGACTTCTGGGTCTAGGTTCCCATCGAAAGTTGGAACTCGATTCCTTTTGAGAGATTCGTAATGGTACTTAATCCCACGCGGTTGCGGTACAGGTGTTGGTTGGAAGGCGTTATGTGGGGACCCGGACGCTGATCTTTTTCTTAATCATCTTTCGGATTTAATTATCAATTCCGATAAAACAGGGTCTACAAATTTTTCTTTTTAAAATACAAGTGCGGAAGGTAATGGCATCTACGTAATATACATATCTGTATAAAACTACGTTTCAGTACAAAAATACAATAATGTACAATAGTTCCTCAATTAATCTAAGGTTCGACTACTAAAGTTCAAGTAATAAAACCTATCTATATCCAAGTCCGGAATCACCACGCTAAACTCGTCTTCTCTCATCATCTTCTCGACCCCGATCTTGCCCACCTGTTGTCATGCACACATACAAAACAAGACAACAGCCGGATACTCCGGTGAGAATAAATCCCAGTATAAAACATGGTAAGCATGTATAGAAACAATCTAAATCATAAAACATGCTATCATGATCATATTCAAAAGTAATAGATTTCATAATCTATGAAATCAAATCAACATAAGCATGCAACTCAATTCAGATAAACATGTTATTTAAATCAAATCATATAAACATGCTATCATAACTGAAAGCAATAAACATGGGTTTCATAGTCTATGAAACCACATCTATAAACACATGCAGTTCTAGTCAAATCATGTCTAGACTCGACTCAACTATAACTCTAGGGATCCCGGTGTGAATAAGACGATCTATCACCTACCCTCCCAATCGGGGTGACGGTACGTCTTATTCCTAGACTTCGGCCTGATCTGTATCCACATCTACAATAGGAGAATGATCTTCCCCTAAGCTGTTATATCACCGAACATCTAGAAGTTTGACGGATCTGTCAAGACTCCCTATCCTAAATGCAATAAATAACAATCTGTAAACAAAGCATAATCATATCATACATTAAACAATAATGATTCTAGTATGTGATTTTATTGGGAAACTCAAATGAGATCTCAATTGAGTTGTATCTTCCCGAATATCACATGAATTATACCTTTGTCGTCCCGGTCTGACGAAGACGATGACCTGTACTAAAATTTGTCCATATCGAATCTGAAATGACAATATCGAATACCCTGTATCAGTGAATAACTCAATTCACCACATGTTCTGATCAATATTCAAATCAGTATACAATCTGATCAATATCTGAATAAGATACAATCTAAGTCATGTCATCGATATCACAATACAGTCTACATAATTTCTGAGTCTGATCAATCTCAATCAATACCGAATCTGATCAATATAACTCAACTGATGTTAAAACGGCATAACAACACAGTCTCGATACCCCGTTAGTCTAAACATCACAGATATAATACCAGAACTCATAATCAATACTGACATAACTCCTAATCTCAACGATAACAAAAATCTGATATCGAATCTCTGTCAATATCTTTCGAAAATCATAACAAATACAGAAGCAATCTGTTATTCAATCTGACTTCAATTCTATAATATATACGGTAGCAGAAACATCATATCTGAATCACATGCAATTCTAGCAACATCATATTCCCAAAACATCTCAAAACGTAATAAAACTTACGTCCTTGTGTAGCTCGTGTCGAGAGGAACACAATACTGCGTTCGGATTCAAATTCTGCTAAACGGTTCTTGCACAATCGAAATCTAAAGGCGTAAGAACTTTAGGGAGGATTTCTCGTGCCTTGTTGCTGAGTTTTCTGAAGAAATAACGTGTCAAGCCCTTATATATATATTGCATGCAACTCTGGAAACGTGGCCTTATTATTCAAGATACACGCATGACCGCGGGTGCGGTCATGACATGCACCGCGGGTGCGGTCGTGCAATGCCTATCCTGGCATTTCTCGAAAGCTCAGACCGCGGGTGCGGTCCTTCCAATACCGCGGGTGCGGTGTCGGCACCGCAGGTGCACTCTGACTAGCACCGCGGGTGCGGTCTTGCCATTTCCAAAAACACCAACTTTCTGCCACTCAACCGCGGGTGCGGTCTTGTCTGGCACCGCGGGTGCGGTGTGGTTTCGGCCTTTCTTGCAAAAATCAATCATTGCATGACCGCGGGTGCACTCCTGTTCTGGGCGCAGGTGCGGTCTTACAAAGCCCAATTTCTCATGCATTTTCTTCCCTCATTGCATGTCATGCATTCTTATATCTTCCGAATCTCACATTAATGAAGATTGATAATCTTGGTTTATCAATTCTATAATTCTTGGGCCTTACACGTTAGCCAATGGGTTCACGAATCCTTGCAACGTTGCAGCTACGATAGTAGCTATTGCCATCATATCCTCTTGACTGAGATTCACTCTAGGTGGTGGTGAATTTTCGTTTTGGTTGGTGCCACGAGGGTTACGGTTGTTTCGGGGTGGTCTGCCTGTCATTTCCTAGGATAAAAATGGAAGTAAAGCATCATAATCGTATAAAGGATAGAAAGGCGCAAATAGTATAAACACAGTGGTCGTGGAAATTTTCGATACTCAGAGTTTGTGGAATGATCGAAGGAATAGATTTTTGAGATCTATTCGAAAATTTAGGGAACATATGAAAGTTGGATTCAGATTAGGATGCACTAGGCTTTTGCCAAAATTTGACTTTGTCAAATTTTGTCTGTCAAAATCCCAGCGGGATTATGAACCTGATAGCTCTTATACCACTTAAATGTCACGCCCCGTGTTCGAAGCGTCGGTGACATCCGGCATTGTTTAACAATTATTTTGCAAACAATAAAGCCTCGTATCAAATCAAACCAGTCTTTTTCATAAATAAAGTATTGTCTTACAATGAAAATGAAATAAAATAGATCAAAGTTGCGAAATGCGGAAAACCTAAACAAAAGGGATAACTTGATTCCTGCTCTTGATCATCGATCACCAACCCCAGAAAGCTTCCTGCTCCTCCTCATTTATTTGTTCTTCATTTTTATCTGAAATTGTAAAGGGGTGAGTGTTTTTGGGAAAACACTCAAAAAGTGGGGGTCGATCGATTCCAAAGATACATATACAACTTAATTCTTTAACACAGTTCTTTAATAATCTTTCAAATCTTATTACCTTTAACTTATCATACCGAAATGGACAAAAATGAGACAGATAATTCAGAACGAATCAGATTTTCAGAACGGTTCAGAAACAGATCAGATTATAACAAACGGAACACTGTTACTCATCTCATTTCCATGGTCAAATTGTCCCCAATATGTTACTCCTCTAAGGAGTGAGGCCAGAACTCGGTTTTATACCCACCGATGGGGGCCAGACAGAAATGGTTTTATACCCACCATTGGGGGCCAGAAAGAATAACAATTCTCGTCTCATTTCAAATTGAATCGTAACAGTCTAACAAAGATTTCAGAAGTAACAGACAGAACTTTTCAGATTTTCAGATTTCAGAGTTTTAATACTGACACAGCGGAATCAACGAATTTTGAAGCATAGAAGAGAACACATAATCGATCGAAATTAAATAAAAAATGAAGACACACATACATGCATGTCATGATATACATATTCAAGTTTAAAAATACAAACGAATATATATCAAAAGCCCACTTACAGAATTTTGGAGATAGATTCGACTTTGTTGCGAACTTGTTTCTCGAAAATCTGACAGCACTACGTCGTAATCTTAACAATTACTGTCTTCACTCCGGCAGCACTTCGACGCAGTAATGAAACTCCGGACTGCATGAACTTTCTTCTTCTCCCTTGCTTGAATTTCGGCCGAATGACTTAAGGTGAGGGGGTGATAGCCGAAATTTTGAGGCTTTGAGGGATGGTTTTTCTATCACTTTAGTGTACTATTTATAGGCAATCCAAGGCTTTTCAGCTAGCCTCATGGCCGAATTCTTAGTCTCCAAGAATGGCCAAATGGTGATCATAATGTTGGTCAAAGATATCCAAGCACCAAGAGTCATTCCTTGCATAATAAAGGTGTCTTGATCTCCTAGCTCCTCCCTTGGCTCATTCATGGATTATCTCAAAGGTTGCTTCTTGCACATTTAACTTGTCCAAGCCTTTAGCTCATCTTTTAGCTCCCTTTTTTTGGTCTTACTTAGGAAAATATTGGTTGAGCTTCATTGAGCTGAAAGTTTGAGTCCTTGAGCTGGGGTTTTACTCCTCTCATGACACTACTCCGATGGATGCGATTACTTGTAGCTTGTCCTCCTGTTGAGTTAATCCCCGAGCTTTGAAGTTTCTTTCTCGAGTTAAATTTAATGAAAATCTAAGTTAATATTCAGATTATCTAGTTGGAATGAAAATTTGCGAGCTTAGTTTGAGTGAAACTTCAAGTTCGTATTACTTACTTGATTTGCTTCCGATCGTAAAATCCCGGGTTCTCACAGAAGGGATACTTAAAGCCTTGAAATATATGAGTTATAATGGTAGAAGGAATGGTAATCGAGGGAATTGTAGGATGAATCAATATTGGGCTTGAAAATCTAAGTATCAAGGGAATAATGCTGTGGAAATTTAAGAATTTAGAGTGATAACAAGTTAAGGAAAGTGGATCAATTAGTTAAGTTGTAAGATTAAACAATAAGTTAACTTATTTTTGGGAGCTTAAAGCTTGAGGTATCATAAGTTTTAGTTATGATCTTATCAGTTAAGATTGTACCTTTGTTGGAATTTAATTTTTCTAGAAAGTTGGGTACGATTGATAGTTAGGTTACTTGATAGACGTATGTAAGAAGTGAGTTAGACACCATGTTTTGAGGAATTTTTAGAAGTCATTAAGAAACTTGTGATTAAGCGGATATGTGTGTTGGAGTTATACTATCTATTACTACTTAAGTTGAGTAAACTTGAATTTAAATTTTATGAGATAAGTGTTTATACGGAAATTTTGGGAGAAATTAAAACTAAGGGAATTAGTTGTGTTCGACGCAGGTTGCCAATGAACGAATATTAAGAATTTTATCAAGTAGGAAATCTAAAATCTTGATATGGGGATTCTAGAACTCTATGGGTTATAAGTGAAGTTGATTTATTAGAGTTAGTCCAACATTAACATGGGATAACTTAGTAAGTTTTATACGCTAGAATTAATTAAGCATTGGGATACGTAAGAATGCGACATTCGTTCCAATAAGGAAAGTCCAAGGGTCGTAGGCCTAAACTATATTGTAATTGGAAAGAAAATAGTTTAAGCATATAGTTGGAACTGGAAGGGCTTTAAAATATAGGTAGAAGATCGATATTGTATAATTGAGTTTTATGGATTAACGTTACTCGAGGATTAAGATTTGGAAGAATTTTATATTGGAGATGCTTTTGTAAATAGTTAAGTTACGTAAAGTTGGTGCCATAAAATAAAGATTCGATTCAAGGATCTTAGGACAATATTATTATGTGGTTGAGATAAGGTTTAAATTTTAAGTGTATTACCGAGAATAGAAGTTGATCAGTAAATTTTGCTGTTAAGATTTCTTAGGTTGCATAAATGATAATGTAATAGGTTGATGAACATTATGTGCATAGTATAAGAAAAGTAAGATGCAATAAGTTTGGACATCCATTCCAGTAAGAGGAATTGCGAGAAAAGTCAAAATTCAGGGTCATAGTCGAATAGAACTAAGTCAACCTAATTTGCTTTAAATTGCGATTCGCAAACGAGAATTTGGGTAGGCAATTTAATTATGGAGATATGATTTTTATCGTAATTTTCTGATAAGAAACGATGGAGATATGACTTTTATCGTAAATCCGCGCAAGCTGTTAAATTTCTGTATCACCAAAACCCGTCACCCTCGGTTATTTTGAATTCTGCGACCTATAGGTTGTTTTTCTGGAAATGTGTTCAACATATGATTTGTAGCACTCTGTGTTTTCTTCGATTAGATAGCAAGTTCGTAATTTTCTGATAAGAAATGAGAGAGATATGATTTTTTTTTCATAAAATCGCCCAGGCTATGAAATTTGTGTGCATACGCTGGATATTTCCAGCAACCTTGGGCTTGTTTTATGGGTCATAAGTTGTCTGGAATGGGATTTTTATAGGCTGCTCATCTAGGTTTACGTTGGGAAAAATTTGGTGAAGTTTCGAGTCGATTCGGGTTAAAACCGGGACCAAGACCAAGTTTTAAAACGAATCGATTAAGTTTTGAAAAGGGCTCGAGTTTAAGTATAAGAATTCTTATAAATATGTTGAGACATTTTAAGGAGGTTGGTAAGCTTCGGGTCAAATTTGAGAGGTGCAGGGATAAAACGATGAATTTTGGGTTTCTAGGGGTAAAATGATCATTTTGTACCCGGGGTGAGATTTTGGTTCTGGCAGCGCCATGAGAAAATTTTATCATTTTTTAAATGTTTTTGCATCATGTTTATGTTTTTTATGAAATCATGATAAATACGGTGCATGCTTCGTTTTAAGAAAAAAGTTGTGTATATGCATGTTTTATTAAGTGGTGAATATGATGATGTTTTTGAAGGATGATAATTAGTTGTGACTGACGATGTATATGTATACAATGATATGAGATATGATGAGCTAAGGCCACGACTCAGTGGACGGGTAATGATATCGCTGATGTCCCCGCCGCCCGGTACCGTGGTTATACATAGATGGATCCATTGAATAGAGATGATACGAAAGTCACAACTAATGAACTGAATCTATTGAAAGAAAATGTATAAGTATATGATGACATGAAATGTCATGTTTAGACATGAGATGATTTTACACGACAGAGTATGATATTTTTCACTCCTCTATGCCATGTATATGTAGTTGTTATTCCTGGTACATGTGTGTTGATTCTTTGGACTCACTAATCGTGTGTGATGCAGGTGAGCTTGATGATGAGGGGATTGGAGGTGCCGAACTCTGAGCGCATACCTGGCGCGGTGACACGACCCGAGGACCGCATGTTTTCCGCATTATGAGTAACGATTTTTAAGAGCATATGAACATTTTCATACGTTGATGATTTTAAGATTGTTATACGTTTATGTTTACATATGATTTTGCATGAGTTTGGTTATTTTAAATTGCATTATTTTTACTGTCAAATATTTAAGATCATTTTTAAATGTTATATTTTTCTGTAGAGCGCATGCATGCAAAACATTTAAATGTTATTTTGAAAATACGAGCTTTTATTAAAATAAAAATTTACGCACTTTGAAACGAGTAGATGTTTGAATGATATTCCCGAAGGTGGCAGAGGCCCACCACCACCACCGCCAAGGGACCCATCCATCCGAGCTTTGGAGGGTATGGCTAGGCTACTGGAGCAGGTACAGCAGGCTCCTAGGCCTCAGACTGATGTTTTAGAGTAGTTCCTTAGGCTCAACCCGAAGGAGTTCTGTGGTACCACCGATCCATTCGTTGCAGAGGGATGGATTAGGTCTCTGGAGTTACATTTTGATTATCTGCAGATGAGGGAGGACGACCGGGCCAGGTGCGCCATTTATATGCTGAGGGATGATGCGTCCTTATGATGGGAGGGAGCTGCACCTGCAGTGGATGTGGCTACTCTCACGTGGGCCAGATTCAGAGAGATGTTCTTCGGGAAGTATTTCCCAAGTGACGTCAGGGGCCATCTGATGAGAGAGTTCATGAGCCTCCGGCAGAGGGACTTATCTGTGGCGGAGTTCATCCGCAAGTTTGACAGGTCTGCCATTTTTTGCACATGATAGCAGGAGATGTTGCTCAGAAACTGAGGCATTTCCTTGATGGACTAAGACCCACTCTTCGTCGGGACGTCATGATGATGAGGCCGGCAGGTTATGATGAGGCCACTGCCTCTGCTTTTCAGGCAGAGCAGGCACTGCAAGACATAGACCATGAGATGCATAGGAAGAGACAGCAAGCTCAGTCAAGTTCCCAGCCGCCCAAAAGGAAGTTTACTGGGCCACCAAGACAGCAGGGGCAGCAGAAACCCTTGGGAAAACATAGAGGGCCAGGACAACAGAGACAACCTCAGGCACCATGGGTTCCTAGACAGGAGGGAGGACCGCCATGCAAGCAGTGAAAAAAATATCACTATGGCAAATGCATGTGGGGCACCTACCAATGCTTCGTATGCAAACAAGAGGGGCACAAGGCTGAAGATTGCCCTCAGAACAAGGGTCCCACTATCGGCAGGGCATATGTGATGTATGCCGAGGAAGCTGAAGCGGAGTCAGGTTCTACTTTGATCACCGGTTACCTTTATGCTTAAATTTTTATATGTTTACCGCCTTGATTGCATGGATTTAATGCTTGTTTGATGATTTATTTTCTGAATTGATAGCATAGAAGGAATTAGGATGTATGCTCTACCTAGTAAGGATGGAGAATTTAATGGTTTGATTTACGAAACCTTAGGGACCTAATTGCATTAACTGGTAAATTGAGGACTTAATTTCTATAAATCGAGATTTTTGGGACTATTTTCGAAACTTCTGAAATTTAAGGATTTATTGGCGACATTTTCGAAAATTTGGAAATTTTTGGGGTTTAAATTAGAAAATGAGAATAAGGTCATGTTACATTTTTCGAAAATTTGAAGGACCATGGTGCAATTTTCTAAACTTTAAGGGGTTAATTTGCAATTTTGATTT
Organism: Primulina eburnea; assembly: GCF_022965805.1. Classification (NCBI taxonomy): domain Eukaryota; kingdom Viridiplantae; phylum Streptophyta; class Magnoliopsida; order Lamiales; family Gesneriaceae; genus Primulina; species Primulina eburnea. Next base: position 17,889,282 of record NC_133107.1, read on the forward strand.
TCTGAGGGTCAAGTTTTTTTGGGAACCGATGTTTGGGTTGATTCAGTGATTGTTCGAGGATTTTTGGTTAATTGCCGATAAGAAATCATTTAAGTTCAACACTATTAGATTTGTTGGTATGTTTTGTCGAAGGGAGGATGTATATTGCAGGTGTAGCCACGCATGTATTGCTAGATTCAGGAGCTACACATTTATTTATATCCGAATCTTTCGTCAAGCGACTAGGAATCGTACCATTAGCGACGTATTCATGGCTCAAAGTATCGATTCCATCCGGGGACCAGATATTCGCTTCCCAGATAGTGAGAGGCTTGGAGCTTAAATTGCAACAGAAGGCAGTATAGGCAGGTCTGATAGTACTACCGTTGCCAGAATTTGACATCAATGGGTATGGACTGGCTATCTTCTCATGGTGTAGTCATAGATTTTCGACAGAGGTCAATTTCTGTCAGACTACCCAGTGGGAAGCCGTTTGTTTTTGAGTCAGCTAGACATCAACAGATGCCGCACGTCATTTCCTGCATGTGTTTGATGAAGCTTATCAAGAGAGGTTGCCCGAAATTCTTAGCCACCATTGTGTCAGTGACATATTCAGTCAGTTAGAGACTGGAGGATGTGGATGTGGTTAGTGAGTTCTCTAGTGTATTCCCTGAGGATGATTCAGGGATTCCACCGGACAGAGAGATGGACTTCTCTATTGAGCTCATGCCAGGGACAATGCCGATATCTAAGGCACCCTACCGATTGGCGCCTGCAGAGATGAAGGAGCTCAAGGATCAGATTCAGGATTTGCTGGATAAGGGTTTCATTCGCCCTAGTTTTTCTCTTTGGGACACACCGATGCTATTTGTTAAGAAGAAGGATGGCAGCATGTGACTGTGAATTGACTACCGAGAGCTGAAAAGGGTCACAGTTAAGAATAAGTATCCGCTACCGAGGATCGATGACTTATTTGATCAGCTTCAGGGAGCCACAATGTTCTCCAAGATAGACCTTTGATCCGGATACCATTAGCTGAAAGTGAGAGAGTCAAATGCGCATAAGACAGCCTTCCAGACACGTTACGGGCAATATGAATTTATGGTGATGCCCTTAGATCTGACGAACACGCCAACGATCTTCATGGTCTCATGAATCGCGTCTTTCAGCCGTATTTGGATCATTTTGTCATAGTCTTCATTGATGATATCCTGATCTTTCGAAGAGCAGGGAGGAGCACAGTCAGCACCTGAGGACATTATTGCAAAATTTATAAGATTGACGACTGTATGCCAAGTTCATTAAATGTGAGTTCTGCCTGGTTAGAGTGGCATTCTTGGGCCACATTGTATCGCAGGGTGGCATAGAGGTCTACCCCAGCAAAGTAGAGGCAGGCAGAGATTGGCCAGTTCCTAAGAGTGTGACAAAGATTCGTAGCTTCTTGGGATTGGCAGGTTACTACAGAAAGTTTATCAAGGGCTTCTCTTCTATTGCGGTACCTATGACCGCCTTGACGAAGAAGAATGCCAAGTTTATCTGGGGACCTGAGTGTCAGGAGAGCTTTGACAGACTAAATCAGGCTTTGACTACTACACCTGTACTAGCTATGACACCAGGGCAGGGAGAGTTTGTGGTCTATACAGGTGCATCTAAGCTTGGGTTGGGTGCAGTTCTGATGCAGGAGGACAGAGTGATAGCCTATGCATCGAGACAGCTGAAGGTTCATGAGAAGAACTATTCAACTCATAACCTCGAGCTAGAAGCAGTGGTATTTTCGCTGAAGATCTAGAGACACTATCTGTATGGGGAAAAGTGCAGGATTTTCACAGATCATAAGAGTCAGAAGTACTTCTTCACACAGATGGAACTGAACATGCGACAGAGGAGATGGCTTGAGCTGGTGAAGGATTATGATTGTGACATTAGCTACCATCCAGGTAAGGCTAATGTAGTTGCAGATGCTCTGAGCAGGAATAACGCTGTGATCACCCATTTGTCAGTGCAGAGATCGAGTGTTTGACTTGTCAGAAGGTCATGCCAGAGCATCAGAGACCTGCAGGGAAGTTGAGACCGCTCCCAATTCCCGAGTGGAAATGGGAGAATATTACTATGGATTTTTTGAGAGGGATTCCGAGAACTACTGGAGGATTCAATGCCATCTGGATGATTGCTGATTGGCTCACTAAATCAGCTCATTTCTTACCGATCAGACATTCACCATGACTCAATACGCAAAGCTGTACATCAGAGAGATAGTCAGACTGCAAGGGATTCCAGTGTCCATCGTGTCAGACAGGGACATGAGATTCACATCTGCATTTTGGAAGAGTCGACACCTGGTGTTGGGTACAAAGTTATTGTTTATTACTACCTTCCATCCTCAGACAGACGGTCAGTCAGAGAGGGTGATTCAGATTCTGGAGGAGCTACTCCGAGCGTGCATGATTGACTTCCAGGGCAGCTGGGAGCCGAAGTTACCTATTGTGGAGTTCACATACAACAACAATTACCAGTCATCTATAGGTATGGCTCCATATGAGACACTGTATGGGAGGAAGTGTAGGTCGCTAGTGTATTGGGATGAGGTAGGAGAGCGAGCAGAGTTGAGTCCGAATATTGTCAGACAGATAGGGGGTTTAGTGGCCAGGATTCGGGACATGATGAAGACTGCACAGAGGCGCCAGAAGAGCTATGCTGATCAGAGGCGGCGAGATCTTGAGTTCGCAGTAGGGGATCATGTTAACGTGAGAGTCGCACCGATGAAAAGTGTGATGAGGTTCGGGAAGAAGGGCAAGCTTATCCTTAGATTCATCGGACCATTTGAGATCTTAAAGAGAGTTGGGACACTTGCGTATAGAGTTGCATTACCGCCCAATCTGGCGGGAGTTCATAATGTGTTCCACTTCTCCATGCTCCGGAAGTACATGTCGAATCCTTCGCATGTGCTTAGTTATGAGCTATTACAGCTGATGCCACACCTATATTTTGGGAGAGACCCACTCAGATTTTGGACAGGCATGAAAAGAGGCCCGGAATAAGGTGATCCAGATGGTCAAGGTCAAGTGGCCGAATCATTCTGAGGAGGAGGCTAATTGGGAGTCGGAGACCAAGATGAGGAGTCGCTGCCCAGAGTTATTCGGTACGTTCTAAATTTCGAGGACGAAATTTTGTTTAAGGGGGGAGAGTTGTAAGGTCCAGGAATTTAATTCACGTACCCTGAATGCATGCAGTCTAGGATTTTTATTTAAAATTATGTGTTATGTTTATGCATTTTATGCATAATTCATGCATGGTAAAATTTATTTCAAGAAATTTTATAAGTTCATGCATTAGGGTTTTTAGATGCATTTCGCTCTCGAACGAGGAACGAAGACCGGAGAATTTTCAGGAAAATTATTTTATTACACGGTTTATTTTTATTAATTAATTTTATGTATTTTTAAGTGCATTTTTTAAAAATGAGATTTTATTGGGTATTTTTACCTGCAAGATTTTATTTTTTATCTGGTACACAAGTTTTATCGAATCGGGGGACTTTTTTAGGGTTTAGCTAATATTTCAAAAACTTTCCAAAACAAAATATTTTTTGAGAGTGTGTTTGGATTTAATGGGCCTACTTTTAAGCTTTTTGGGCCCTAAACTCTTTTAAGATTTTGATTAAATAAATTAGGGCCCATTAATTATTTGTTTAGTATATAATTACCACATAAATCACAATTCAACCTAAACATTTCTCCCCCATAGCCTGTTAGAGTAGGTGCCCGTCGAGTCAGGTGTTGGCCGAGTGTTCACAATGAAACTCTATGTATAAGCAATCTTTATTTTAATAATATTTGAATTTATTGTTTTGGCACTTCTTTATCTGTATACCCATGCTAGTTGCATAGATAAAGCCCTTGAATATACAAATAGTAGAAAGAATATGAGATGCTCATATGATGAGTGTCATGAAACTCATATTTGTAATACTGTATATTCTAAACGGTTCCTAGTCGATTCAGCCGCCACTAAGAAGGATATAGACCGCTCGAGTTCGAGACTAGTATCTGCGATGTGAGTACCATGTTTCATTGGTAGGGGACATTGTGATGTCCGAACATGCAGATAGGTGCTCCTTGTAGAGTGCACTGAACAACACTCCATAAAGGGACTTTCCAAGTGGTTTTCACTTATCGAGTGGAAACGTCCTGGTTTATGGTTGTATATTATTAGTCCTTATGACCCGGGACAACATGGAGACTCTATGTGCTAGCATTACACTTTGACTTGTTTACCGACTCTCAAGGGGTCATCAGGTGGCAAGGTTGGGTGTTCTGTCGAAACATATAGGAGTCGATGCATTGTAGTCGGGGATTCACCGCTTACCTTCGGGTATGGATATCCTATGTGTTATCATGTGTATGTAGATTGAAATCTCTGATCAGAAGTATGATGGTAATTATGAAAGGGGTTTCATAGATTACACCATCGATGCAACTACGACATGACACATAGTATCGATTCATTGACAACTCTCGATAAACCAATGGTTGTCGAATCGGTCGGGATATATGAGTTGAAGGGACCTGTACTGTACGCTAACCATAATTGAATGGTTCTTGCAGGCACTATCATTTGATACCTAGGGAATCATGTAAGCGATGCTGCTAGGCGTTTAACATGATTGGTTGGGTACTATCAGACTTGAGTTCTGACGTTCTTGTTATCAAGGAGTTGATAAGTAAGAATGGAGCAATTGGGGTATGCTCATATAAGGACATATTTAGTCCGAATCACATGGAGATGTGAACCCACGGCTAGTTGTATCAATGAACCATTGAGGGCCACACAAGTAATAGCTTTCTAGATCTGTTGAGAAGTAAAAATAGTTCAATGTGTTGAACGGCTTATAAAAGAGTTTATAAGCGTAAGGAAAATTAGAAGTATGACTTCTATAAAGGAGAAAATAGTTCAATGTGTTGAACTGCTTATAAATGAGTTTATAAGCGTAAAGAAAAATAGAAGTATGACTTCTATGAGAGAAATGTAAATTTTAATTTAAGGAAGTGTTCCTAAATTAAAAGTTGGCCAAGTGAATAATGTATTTGAAAATTTTGATTTTCATAAACATTATTATGGACTAAATTAAATTAATTCAAGTGTTGAATTAATTAAACACTAGTGGACCTAGTAGAGTCCAAATAATTAAATTAATTCAAGTGTTGAATTAATTAAATTATATTGAGTCTTGTAGAGCTCAATTTAAATAAATTATTTAACTAGTGAACTTGAGTAAATTCAAGTAATGTTTAATTAGTCTCAAATATGTTTGAGATAATTAAATTTAGTCCATGGTTTTTAATTTGTTAAAAACCATATATTATATGCATGCATGGGAGGATGAAGGGTTGGAGACAACTTTTTAAAATATCAAGGCTTGGCATGCTACTTTTGTATCTACTTTTTGCAAGTCCAAGTACAAGTCTCCCTTCCCCCATTTTGGATCTAACTTGGCCGAAACTTCATCACTTTTCTCTCCATGTTTTTCTTCTCTTTTCTTCTTCAAGTGATGAGTGAAGAAAATTTCTTCTTATTGAAAAATCTTCTTATTTTTCTAGTGCAAAATAAGAAGGGTTCTAGCTAGTTGGTGGTGGGCCTAATTTTGGAGAAAGGAGGAGGCTTGTAGATCTTGTCATCCATTGAAGAGCTAAGGTGTTTACACATTAGTTGGAGCCATACATCAATCCTTGTGATTGATAGGTACATTTCTTAACACACTATGAATATCATTTTGTGTTTATTGTATTCGCTACACATTATATAAGGGGTGGCCGAATTTTCTTTGAAAAATTTCAAATTTTAAACTTTCGTTGTGCCTTCCGATCATCGTAACCGATCCCCTTTCATAGCCAACACCCCCCTCCATCTAGATTATCTCCTCAGTTTTCCAGCTTCCCACAGCTAGAGGGCTTCGGCCAAAGCAACTTCTTGCAAGAAAAATCCTTCCGATGTCTCCCTTGCCTCGTTCTTGCTCTTCTAACACCAGCAGGCATGCTGTGTACACTATTTTTGCATCATACTCATCATATACGTGTGGTTTGTGTGCCATGTACGAAGCTTTTGTAGATCTTGCATGATAGTGTGTGGTTTCCTTGTTTCTCGCAGTTTTGTGCATGATTCTTGTACAACTCACGTTTCATTTATTTCATGTGCAAGGGGCTGTGGTTTTAGGGTTGGTAAGGGATTGATGTTAGTGTCAAGATGTGGTTTGAGGATGGAAACAAATCGTTGATTCTGTAGGGTGAGAGATCGAGGGATTGTAGCGTAGTGGGGGATCGGCTCCTAGTTTGTTTAGCGTACAGGGTGCAACCAGCGAAGAGCGACCTAGCTGAGCCTTAGACCAGGCCCTGGTGGGTTGGAGACAACGCTTGTAAGGGCTCGGCTCAGTGCTGGAATCATCCCCAAGTGTTGTAGATCAAGTTGGGTTCGTTTGGTTTTTTGGGGAGTGTAGCGATCGGGTGATCTGTGCTTGATGCATGGGGCTGATGGCGTGGGTATAGTTTGTTCAAGGGAGCCCTAGGGTGGTCTAGGAAAGGCTGGGCCGTACCTGGTTCCATCGATGTTGGGCTAAGACACAAAAATCGGGAAGTAGCGGGCTATGGTAGGCGAAAAGGGAAGGGGCTGATGTCCAGCAGCTGGTGAGGGCTAGTCGTAGGGCTTAAGGATCTGGTGTGGGAATTTTAGGCCCTTTTAAGTGTTTATAAGGTGTAGTAAAAAGTTGGGAAACATTTGGTTTTTCAAGTAGATTTGGGTTAAAACCGGGACCCCGCTCCAAATTTTAAAACGAATCGTTAAGTTATGAATTGGGCTAGATTTTACGTCTAAAAATCCTTATAAATATTTTTTGGGACATTTTAAGGAGTTTGGAAAGCTTCGGGTCAATTTTAGAAGTCCGGGGGTAAAATGGTCATTTTTGGGTTTCCAGGGGTAAAATGGTCATTTTGCACCCGAGGTGAGATTATGGTCCTGGAAGTGCCCTGAGCACATTTTATCATGCTTTTAATGATTACACATCACGTTTATGATTTTTATGAAATTATGATAATTAGGTGATGAAACGTTTTGAAGGAAGTGATTTAGTTGTGACTAACACGATGTACACGATGACATGTAAGGCCGGGACTCAGTGGGCGGGATAATACTGTCGCTGATGTCCTTGCCGCCGGATATCGCAGTTACACGTAGATGGATCCATCGACTGAGATGATGATACAAAAGTCACAGCTAATGAACGGAATTCAAATTAAGATAATTAACACGTATATGCTGATACGATGATACATGCTATGATTATTACCATGTTTTGACAGGACACGTTTACGTATAAGATTTTACTACAGATATAAAATGTATGTTGATTATGATATTTTTCACTGTTGTATGCTACGTATATGTACTCGTTATTCCTGGTTCAGGTGTGTTGAGTCCTTAGACTCACTAGGCGTGTGTGGTGTAGGTGAGCATTTTAATTAGGGGACCGGAGGTGCCGAAGATTGAGTAGGCAGGCGGGATGTGCGGTGACACGACCCAAGGACCATTATTTTTCTGCATATTGATTAATGTGTTTGGAGAGGAGTTACACATTTTTATACGTTGGTGATATTTCGATTTTTACACGTTTACGTTGATTTTGGATGATGATAGTTATTTTTAAACTACGCCACTTTTAATGGAAAATAAATACAATTATTTTAAATGTTATTTTGTAATTGCGAGCTTTTATAAAAAAAATATTCCCGCACTTTTAAAATTACACTAATCCAACCCTTGGCAACAAATGAGTCGTTGGTGCCTTAAAACTCCTTCGGACCTAACCTCCAGAACTGATCATGCATATCGTGCTATGGCCTTGGAGCCTGCTGAGCCTAGTGCTCAAATAAACATATCATACTCTCTAACACTCTAGTAGCAGCATCCCCATTGGGATGTGGAGGTGCATTCTCTCTACGATCTTTATTAGTCTCAGCTTGCCTATGAGTACTAGGTGTGTGCCTAGGAGGCATTATATCTGATTGTTTTCCAAATCATAAACGTAGCCAACATGCATTTAAATCTAAGCTTCTAACAATGCAGCATAAGAAAATCCTTTCTCGAGCAACTTAAAAATAAATATCAATTAAATTTAAAAATCATATAAAAATGTAACTTAAGCATGTAAACAATGCAAACATGCATGTACCATCATAAAAATCATTTAAAGCATTTAAACTTACAAGACGACTTAGCTTTCCGGGATTGACGGTGGCAAAACCCTTTGCCAGAACATTGCTCTGATACCAACTGAAACGTCTACTACTTGTTTTTCTTTAAAATATACTAGAATTTTTTTTCTTATATACCTTCGGCCGAAATGTCCATATACATATATATATATATATTTTAAATATACTTTGCAACCTTTAAAATAAGCCAACCAACCTATTATTTGAATATACTAGAACGCAATTCAAAACATGAAAGCGTAAAATGGCAAACCAAACCTAAAACTAGCACTTTGTCATAATAAATTATAAGGATCTTAAATCCTCTCAAAACCACTCAAAGCATCAAAATTCATAAACATCAGAATTTTTAAAATCATACTAATGCGGTATAACTCGCTAAGGTCCTCGGGTTATGTGCATCATCAGCCTATCCAGTTCAACCATCAAGTCCTCCATCATCATCAAAATTATTTTCACCTACATCACTCACACCTAGTTTGTCTATTGACTCAGAAAACCCTAACTATGATAGCAAGTAGTACATATACATACACATGCGACAATGAAAAAATTTTAATAAAAATAGCTTTTCATGAACATACATAAACTTTAAACATTTTTTTTTCAACATAAACATATATATATATATATATATATATATATATATATATACATTCTCTTTAAGGTGAATTCTGTTCATTAATTGTGACCATCCTTTCATCATTCGATCGATTGATCAATTTCAGCTGTAACCATGGTACTAGGCGGCAAAGCAACATTAACCACTTTTATGTTATGTGCCTTTGCCTATAGTCGGCGGAGACATCAGCAACACTCTCCCCCCTCAACTGAGCTTTGGCCTTACATATCATCATATCCTTTCGATGTAAATTCGATCGTCGGGTTCCCTCTAGGGACTTTTCCCATAAACGGGATACCTTAAATACCTCGTCCCCCACGAATCCCCATTTCCTTAATTTCAGAATTAATAACTTTTTTCAAAATATTTTTCCTTGTATCCATAATTTTATATAAATACATGCACTAATATCATTTTCTTTTAAACCAAGCATACACCACTCTTTTTAGAATTTATCATTTTGCATAATAAAATTCCATAAACTTTTAAAATAAACATTTTAACATCCATTACATCATTCAGGGCATTGCCATGACGTCTAACATTTTTCGGGTGTAAAATGACCATTTTGCCCCTGAAACCCAACTTTCCCATTTTGCCCTTGGATCTTTGAACGATGACCCGACTCCATCCAAACTTAATATATCACCTTACAATACACCCATAAGGATTTTTTAGACGTAAACTTAAGCTCCTCGACTAAATTCCCAATTCGTTTTAAAACTTGAACCTACATCCCGATTTTAACCCGAATCGACTCGAAACTTAACCAAACTATAACAAACTCGAACCATAGCTTATTAACACCTAATCATACCCTATACAACTCAAATAAAACCATTTACATCCCACAAGCCTAGAACCTTGCTGAAAAATTGTGCACAACTTCGAAGAAACCCTAGCTTGACAATCCCTCAATTTCTTCAACCTTAGCCCATGTCCGAACCAACCAGGCCCTAGCTGACTAGGATAGGACCTTAAACCAACCCCTTAGACCCTAATGGACTATCCCTATATCAGCTAGCACTTGCAACCATCAAGCCGTGCCCTTCAAGCTTGTGTGATCCAAACTAGCGTCCCATGCCCTAGCCCTTTCACCATCCATCTCTTAGCCTATCTAGGACCATGACTCTACCCCCTAGATACCTCTAGACGTGATCTAACAACAGCCCATAGTATTCTTCTTCAAGCAATCTAAAACCGAAACCCTAGTCTTGTTAAAACCAAAATTTTCGTTCAGCATGTTGCCCTATCTTGTCCAGCCCTTAGCATGCACCTATAGACCCTTAAACATACTGAAAAATGTCCCTTCCCATAGTCCTATGATGGCAGCCCTTTTGTACCTCATAATCATGAATTTAGAAACATAAAAACTCAAGTTTCATTCATGTTTTGCCATAAAAACGAAAATAAAAGAAGGTGTATGATATTTTTTCATGCAAACATGTTAAATACACAAATTATGAATGAAAGATGAGTGAAGAAATATTAAGGCATGACTTTGCATATTTCACACATGAAAATATTCCTTGACACGAGAGACGTTGGCGGAGAGACGAGGGAGAAGACCTTGCTGAAATTCCTTCAAATCCACGTGAATAGCTAGCTTAAAAAAACCTTGTGGTGTGTTTGTGTGCTGATGGTGGAAAAAGTGCTAGGTTTCTAGTGTTTTAAACATGTGGTTTGAAGTGTTTTGGGTTTAGGAAACTCTATCTTTTGATATAAATAATTGGGTAGATAGCTAGACGCAATAACCTTATTATAATAGGCCCATTATAGTGTAGGTAAAATATTTCGTTTAGGAAATTTTCTAAATATTAGCGAGTTCCCAAAAGTCTTTATTTTCGTCAAAAATTGATTACCGGTTTAAAGCACGATTCTGCGTGTAAAAACATCTCAAAAAGCCTTATTTATGAAATTATCATTTAAAATACACCATATATTAAATAATTAAAAATAATCACTCAATAAAAAATATTTTCCCTTTATGGTCCCCAGTCTCCGTTCTTCGAAAATAAGGCTTTTTGAAAAATATTTTCCTTTTATGGTCCTCGGTATCCGTTCCTCGATCGCGTCTCGAATAACCCTTAAAACACAGTTTTATGCATTCTAATATAAAATACAATTTTAAATATATACACATACCTACTGCATTTAATTAATGCAACTAAAATATTCAATTAGTCTTTTTCCATTTTTTCCTAGATTTGCATGCAATTGATAAACGTTATCGCATTTTGGACCAAACAGATAATTGAAACGTCCACAACTCGTTTTCTTAAAAAGTACTAGAATTTTTTTATGTCCTATTAATTGGCCGAAATATATATATATATATATATATATATATATATATATATATATATATATATATATATATATATATATAGAATATTTTTGACATCATTTTAAAAATAAATAACCTACCATATTTAAAAATTCCAAGAAAATAGTTTAAATCATAAAATCGTCAAACGTTTGCGTATCCTAACTTAGCGAAAATTGATAAATCTATCAACCTCTCAAAACCACTCAAAAGCATAATAAAAGTCGTAAAATTATTTAATCATAAATCGTAAACATAAGTGTGGCAAACTACTAGTGAGTCTATAGACTGAGCAAACCATAATCTTTTGATAACAAGTAATACTTATACAGATCACATGTAACAGTGAAAATACTTTTACATAAAATAACATTATCATAATGATGCATAAAATTAAACATAAACATTTTTCATATCATCATATTCAAATTCATATTCATCATATTCATATACATATTAATATTCGTAGAATTCAGATCGTTAATTATGACTTTCGTATTCGTATTCGTATTGGGGCGATAGATCTATCTACATGTAACCACAGTACTGGGCGGCGGGGACATCAGCGACACTCTCACCCATCAACTGAGGTCTACGCATTAATATATATCGTATTAGCATATTAGTCACAATTACTTTAATTCCTTCAACATTTCGTATTTCATTCACCTATAAAAATTAAACATGCATATAACGTTTTTCTTTTAAACCAATCATACAACATGTCTTTTAACGTTATCGTTCATCATAAAATTCCATAAACATGCAAAATATTCATATTAAGATATAAAACAGCATTTAGGACACTGCCATGACAATTACTAATTTTTGGGTGTAAAATTACCGTTTTACCCCTAGATGTAAAATTTTATGTTTTTGACATTTTCTCAATTCCGTTGACTCTAGACCTTCTCAAATAATTATTTAAGCTTACATAAATTTTATCATTTATTTATTTGGCTTAAATCAATGGCTTTTTATTTATTCTTTAATTATAACATATTAATGCGTTTTAACCCCGAATTAAATCAAACTTTAGTATAAAATTCCCAACTAAAAAAATTAGACTTTTAATAATTAAATAGCTCTCGTGAACCTTGAATCCACCCAGTGAGCCATGTTTCAAACTTTAAATCATCAAAGTCCTAGTTTCGACCTTAAGTACTAACCCTCGAGCCATATTCGTTTTTCACCGAGCCACACTCGAACCTTCCTGAGCCAACTTCAAACCAGATGCTCTATGGAACCTTATAACCCTTAGGACTCAAACCGAAGCCCCAACCGTAGCCACAAAAATCATAAGCAAGCTACGGCAGAGCCTCCTACATGCACTAGGACTCTTTAAACTTGCTAGGAAGTCTAATCAACCAAGCCAGCCCCTGAACCAGGCCCTTGTGCGCCCTATTAGGACCCTAAGGGCTTGACCTAGCCCAGCCCGAAGCTCCTTGGCCGAGCCTTTTTCCCCTGCGCGCGCTGCACACTCGCACGATGGCCCTCAGATGAAGTCCTAGCTTGCTAGGACTCATTCGCAGCCAGTGTCTCTTGAGTCCTAGCGTGGCTAGGACTCCATCCCTTACTCCACCATGACCCTAGCCAGACCTCGTCGCAACCTAGCCAACCCATGCATGGATTTCCCTTGAACTCGAGCCCTATGACACAAACCCGAGCCGATTTCCCCTGCGCGCGTTGCACACTCGCGCGATGGCCCTCAGGTGAAGTCCCTAGCTTGCTAGGACTCCTTCCCAGCCGTGTATCTTGAGTCCTAGCGTGGCTAGGACTCCTTCCATGACTCCACCATGACCCTAGCCAGATCTAGTCGCAACCTAGCCAAGCCATGCATGGATTTCCCTTGAACCCGAGCCCTATGACACAAAACCGAGAAGACTTGGTTCCAGCTTGTTTGTTCTTGCGTGCAGCGTGTTTGTGTGACTTATAACTCCTTAAGCTCGTGTAAAGACAACCTTAAACGCTCTCCCTAATCATGACAGCCCCTTCATGAACATATAAATCATGTTTTGGATAAAAAACCAAGCTTTAAAAGTTCATAAAGATGCATAAACGAAATTAATTAAAGGTGCGACTTTTTTTTCATGCAATTCATCGTAAAATACATATTATGGTGTGATGATGAGTAAAGGAAAGAGTATGGCGTGCCTTTGCGTATTTAACACACGAATTTTCGTTGAAGAATTGAAGAACGACGACGAGGAACCTTGGGCGAATTTACCTTAAATTTTTGAAGCTTTCCTCTTGATGAATTTTGTGTGTCCCGTGTGATGGTGGGGAAAAGGAGTCCTTGCAATTTGTTTAGGGGAAGGGGTGTGTGATAAGATTAGTTATGGGGTGGGTTTGTACTTTAAATAATTAATTAGAACACTAATATTAGCTTAGGCCCATTAAGCCCAATAGTGCTTTTAAAAATTATTTTGTTTAGTAAAATTTGTAAAATTATTAGTCGGGTTGTCAAAATGTTTGTATTTTTGTGGAAAATTGTATGTCGATAAAAATTACGTCCTGACGTATAAAATCACATCAAAACTCCTTATTTTCAAAAATAGAAAAAGCATCAACCTTAATTTAAATAATTAAATAAATTAACTAATAAAAACATTTTCCATTTTCCAGCTCTCGGTCTCCGTTCCTCAATCGCATCTCGAAGAACCTTTAAAAATATATTTTTCTCTATCCATGTACAAAAGTATATTTTAAATGTGTAAGCATGCACACTATATTTAATTCATGCAATTAAAACCATTTAATTAAAATAGATAAGAAATTTAATAACTTGCATGCATGTGGTTCACGTGAACCTTAAAATTTTCGGGACGTTACAATCTACCGTGCTTAAATTGAATTTCGTCCTAGAAATTTGCTTATCCTCGACAATCCAAAAATTTTAGACTCTTAATTCTAGTATCCCAATAATCCACGCTTCCAATGCGCTACTCTGATAAAATAAGTTTTAGGTTGTCTTATGTCTCCTCAATCCTAATTAAATTTGCCATCAAGATTCTCGTTTGCGAATCTCGACATAACACGACCTATGGTGACTTAGTTTTATTTTACTATAACCTCGAATTATTTCAAAACTTAATATTTTCTTCTCAAATTTTAAACATTAACTTTTCATTCCTAAATTTAACTAATTGATCAAGTTTAGCTTAAATTGTCCTCACTCTAACTTCTTAATTTGCTACAATATTATTCCACTAACGCTTAGATTTTAAACCCCTTGATTCATTCTACAAGGTCCTTGATTACCATTCCTTATAGCATTATAATCAAGATATCCCAAGGTTTTAAATATCCCTCGAATCCTAAATCCTCGAAATTTAATACTTGGCCTTAAAATTTCCAAATTATACATTTTCTTACTTCTAATGATCATCCCAATCTGCGAATCATTATTACTTATGTGTAATTCACAAAATTTATCTCAACTAGTACCCACCAAATCATTAATATTTTCTTAGAAAGTCTACGTGTCCCCAAAAAGCATTCATAATCTTCATGATTAACTCATGACCCAGAAAGTAAAACATCAATACTAAAACCCAAAAATCAGTATAGTCAAATCATTTCAACATTTCTGAAGGCCCGTTAACTAAATTCTTAAACATGTTCAATTCCACTACGAAGCCACCATACATGAAAATCATACTAATATTTATTTCATGTCGTAACATGCATAAAAATGATAAAGCATCTAATCTTTTAGCCTGAGAAAAATCATGCGACCATGCAGGTTTCATAAAAATCATTTATCATACTGTTGCGACTTTGATTGTTGCACTCCCAAGAGCAGGTTGTCCACAAGTAGTATAATTCGGTGAGTCCGAATATCGTATCCACAGGGAAGCTAAGGTAATTACAAGTCCACTACAATGTCTTTTTGTTTTTGTTTTTGTTTCTTTTTAATTTTAATTGAATCTTTAATGGGTAAATTTTAATTGTTCAAATTTAAATTTAAGTAGTTGAGATTAAAGGATCCACTCTTGGTATTTTAATAAAGTTAACATTAACGAACAATATTGAAATCCACTTAATAAAATGGTTCCAATATATTAAATAATCATATTTATATTATGTTATAAATTATAATCTTATAAGTACATAATATATACCAAAACTTATAAATGTGGTCAAGTATTTATTGTGCTATATATATTTGTAAACACTAAATCAAGGTTCCCACTTTAAATGGTTGGTAAAACCAAACAAACATTTAAATGGTACCAATAAATTAATACTATGATATATTCATATATAATAAATCAAGGAATCCAAGTTAAATAGTTGGTAAAACCAAACTAACATTTAAATGGTTCCAAGAATTTAATATTATAATATATTTATATGTAATAAATCAAGGCATCCACTTTAAATGGTTGGTAATACCAAACTAACATTTAAATGGTTCCAAGAATTTAGTGTAACATATAGCAACAATAAATCAAAACTCCCACTTATAAGTAGGATATAAAAATGCTTAAAGAAATAAATATAACATAAACAATAAATAATGATTAAATAATATAAAACATAGATTCTTACCTTTTAATAACCTTATTATCATGCCAAGAGCTTCACCTTATCATCTCAACTTTAGGAAGTTAGCTATTCATTATTCAAAGTGTAAAACTTTGAATATGAAATTAATATGCTAATTATATTTAAATGAATAAATAAAAGAAAAATATAGAGAGAAATATTATGAACTCAAAGATTTGTTCATAGAATGAGGGATATCTCAATACATTACAATGCACCCCTATTTATAGCCAAATTTGGGGAGACAACCACAAATAAAATATTATTTTTTACACATAAGTCTTCATTGGTGTTCCAAGAAATTAATATTATATTGCACATCACTTTTGACAAGCATCTTCTCCGAATTTTCTTCTTCACATAAAATGAAACATGTGGATAATTGAGTTGTCTAGTTGCGGTATTTTTTTCAGAATATTTGACCAAGTAGTTTGAGAGATATGGTCAAAATACTAGAGCATGGTAAAACTGCCACTCCTTCGGTAACTTTAATTGTTGCTTAATTTGATCCCAATTGTGAGAGGATTTTTATCTCATGCTTGCCACCAATATTGTAGATATTAACATCAACTTTCTACAGGTCCAAGAATCATCTTAATCCCATTTGCAACGCCAAGGTTATTCTTGTTTTATCGAACCTGTAAAAATAGTAAAAACTTATAATTACACAACAACTTATATTTTATACAATTTATTATAAAACATATAATATTTAAAAATTTAATAAAACAAAAACTATATATTTATATTATAAAACATTTAATTAATGTACAATTTTTATGTTTATCACACCTCCCAACCAGCTTATTGCTAGTCCCTAGCAATTTAAGCGTTAATAGCAATACAAAACATATTGATTAATTTAAATAGAAATGTAATCAGAACTATCTAAGTGTTTAAATAAAATTTGAAAACTGTCAAAGTTATATCAAGATCATCATAATTATAATTTATGAAATAATTTGAGATGATTAATTCAAAGCTTATTTTAGGTAGTTAAATGTACACGGCCTTCAGAAATTCCTAGTAAGAGTCTCAACTCCATATCCTCACAGGTTAATAAATGTTTCAATTTATGGCAACGATTTCTCTCATGGAGTTGGAATACAGATAAATGCTCAGAAAAATGGTTTACAGAATGCAGACAGACAAACGAGCCAAACTAATCAAAAGATAGAAAATCAATTGATTTAAAATCCAGTTGTTCTTATTATATTTTTTTTTTCCTGATTTTTTTTTTTTTTTTTTTTACATCATGGAATCAGACTAAGTTTATGCTTTTTGACCACATATTTATTTAATTTGTACAATGTATTTCTCTCTTTCTTTTTTTATTTTTTTTTTAATTTTTTTATTCTTATGAGAGAAAAATGGGTCGCAGCATATAACTTAAAAATTACATAGATCTTCAACATCTTTCTTTTTGTATTTTTCTTTTTTTTTTCTTTTTTTTTTTCAGGAAATATATATTTTTTTTTCAAAATAAGAACTCAAGATCTAAACAATAGATAGTCTCTCTCATGATCAATAAAGGCTCGAAAGCTGTTTTCTCAGTCCTCTCCACTCACTCACAAAATATGTGTGAGTTCAAAAATTTTAGGCACTCTTATAAGGTATATCTTGGGCCATATACTTTACTACCTAATTTTATCACAATGGTTAATCACTCAAAAAGATTTCATAAATCATATTTTTATATTGATCAGAATATTAAAAATGACCTTTTTTCAAATAAAATTTAAACATTCTTAAATAGATTAATGCATGTTCTAATTTAAATCTTTCAAATATGTAATGTATGACATTTTTGCAAAAAATTACTAAGGTACAAACAATAAACATGGTTTTATTTTAAAATAATATTTAATTTTTTTTTAAAATTTTTTTTTTTTTTTTTTTATATGTGTTCTCCCCCCAATCAGAATATGACATTGTCCCTAATGTCAAAATAGCTATTAATAAAGAGTACATAATGAAAGAGATATCACCTGGAACTTTATTGAAGATAACAAACTGAAACAAACGCAAACCAATCCACGACTTTTGAATCAATGATCCAACTTCCTTTTCTTACTGCTTGATTGCGACCAATTGATCTTTGTTATCATCGGATCAGGCTTATGAACAAAAGCTTCCAAATCATCAATTAATTGATCGGCAGTCGAAGCACAGATGAGCATCCGTCGTGAATTTTCTGAAATGAAATTCTGTTCCACAGCTTTATCAAGAAATGTCAACAAACTGTCATAATAATTATTGATATTCAACAAGCCCACGGGTTTATTATGGATATTAAGTTGTGCCCAAGAAACAGTGTGAAAAATTTCTTCTAATGTACCAAAACCACCTGGTAGTGCGATAAAAGCATCAGAATTTTCAATCATTTGAGTGATTCTTTCATACATAGAAGAAACTTTTAATTCCTCCCCAATCGTAACACCTGTAATATTTCCTTCAGCTAAAGCTATAGGAATAATACCCAATACCTGACTACCTCCAAGATGAGCAGATGTTGAAACAGATCCCATTAACCCAATATTACCTCCCCCATATACCAAGTGAATTTTTCTCTCAGCCAATATCTTTCCAAGATTATTCGCTGCTTCTACAAACACTTCATTTTTTCCAGGACTCGACCCACAAAATACACAAATATTTTTCAATGTTTGTGCAGAGGATCCAGTCATGTTTTTACTTTCCTTTTTTTTTTCTGCGAAAGTAGAAAGAAAGATGAGAGATTTTATAGGGGTAATATGTTATCATGACAAAACTATGGGTCACAGCTGTAAACAGAATAAATAGTAAAAAAATAATGACACACATGCTTATAAACAGTAGTGTGATTGTGGCTCACAATTTTCCTCTGGTTTTACGTCCAGAAACGGCTTCAACGCCTTCTATGAGTCGAGGATATGCTTCCCATCCAATTTTCTTATAAATTGGCAAACAGGGTCTTTTTTAGTCAGATTCCCAAGACTATGACGCTCATCTTGAAATTGTTTCCATAAACGGAGAAGTTCAATATGCACATGTCCACTAGAATGCGTCTCAAGAGTCAATAAGATGTTATCTAAAGACTCCTTACTCAGCCCATTCTTAATGAAATCAATTTTATCTTCTCTGTTATTGGAAACACATCCCAAAGATCTGCATCGTTTGTCACAAGTCCATCTTGCACACTTATGACAAACCCCTAAACTTTTGGCCCTTCGTTTTTTCGCATAAGTGCTTTTTCCTAATCCAGGCAAATACCGAATAAGCAATGATTGTGGAACTTCTCCTCCTAATCGGACCTTAGCTTCTATTACAAGACGAATATCTTCTGGAATTCCTTTTTGCATTAGTAATCTCAATCTTTCACACCTTCCTGCATAAATTTTTCTTAGAACATTTTCAGAAACAGAGGGAAAATATTTACAAATTTTTGAGAGAATTTCATCCATTTTGAAAAGAAAAGAAATGATTTTTTTTTTTTTTAAATTTTTGTATCAGCAATTGTGGGAAACTGATTTAACCGACTATGAGAGTCACGGAGTACCGTTATCCGCCATTTAACCGGGAAAATAAAAAGATTAAGAAAACCTGAAATAAAAACAAACAATAATCAAATGCAACACAAAAAAAAAAAAAAATCAAGGATCAGAAAGGGAAATAAACTCTTCTTGAAAGATTTCATTTTCCAAAAATGGTTTAAGCCTTTGTCCATTCACTTTAAAAACATCACCATTTTTAGGATTTTCAATATCCACAGCTCCATAAGGATACACATGCTTTATAACATATGGGCCTGTCCATCTTGATCGTAATTTTCCTAGGAATATGTGAAGTCGAGAATTATAAAGCAAAACTTTTTTACCAATCTCAAAAGATTTTCTAAGAATTGTTTTATCATGAAATGATTTGATTTTTGCTTTATAAATCCTTGAATTCTCATACGCATCATTTCTGAGTTCATCAAGTTCATTAAGTTGCAATTTACGCAATTTGTTGGCATCATCCATGCTTGAATTTAAAGTTTTTATCGCCCAATAAGCTTTATGTTCCAATTCCACAGGCAAATGACAATGTTTTCCATAAACCAACCTATAGGGAGACATATTCAATGATGTTTTAAAAGCTGTTCGATATGCCCACAGTGCATCATTAAGTCGCAGAGACCAGTCTTTTCTATTTGAGTTAACAGTTTTTTCCAAAATTTGCTTTATCTCCCTATTAGCTAATTCAACTTGTCCATTTGTTTGAGGATGATAAGGAGTTGTTACTTTGTGAGTAATACCATATTTTTTCATTAATGAAGCAAATGGTTTATTAACAAAGTGAGTTCCCCCATCACTTATCATAGCTCGAGGAATTCCGAATCTACTAAAAATATTTTCTTTCAAAAATTTGATGACGATTTTATGATCATTTGTTCGACATGGAATTGCCTCTATCCATTTGGAAACATAATCAACTGCAACTAAAATATACAAGTATCCAAACGACGGTGGAAAAGGTCTCATAAAATCTATTCCCCAACAATCAAATATTTCAATTTCAATGATAGGATTCAAAGGCATCATGTTTCTTTTTGAAATCGCACCCAATTTTTGACAATTTTCACAGATCTTGCAGATTTCGTGGGTGTCTTTAAACAAAGTGGGCCAATAAAATCCACACTGCAAGATTTTTGCAGCTGTTTTCTTTGAAGAAAAATGTCCCCCGCATGCTTCTGAATGACAAAATTTAATGACACTACTTACCTCATTGTCGGGTATGCAACGTCGAAAAATTTGATCCGGACAATACTTGAACAGATACGGATCATCCCAATAAAAGTTTTTTACCTCATTCAAAAATTTTCTTTTATCTTGGGAACTCCATTGCGGTGGCATTTTTCCTGTCACAAGAAAATTTACTATGTTAGCAAACCAAGGTGTAGTAGTAACTGAAAATAGATGTTCATCAGGAAAATTATCGTTAATTGGTGTCATTTCAAAAGATGATCCTGTTACTAGTCTCGATAAATGATCGGCTACGACATTTTCGGTTCCTTTTTTATCTTTGATTACAATGTCAAATTCTTGGAGCAACAAAATCCATCGTATCAGTCGTGGCTTTGCATCCTGTTTGGTCAACAAATATCTAATAGCAGAATGATCAGTAAACACGATAGTTGTTGATCCAATCAAATAAGAACGAAATTTATCTAATGCAAATATTACAGCAAGTAGCTCTTTTTCAGTTGTGGAGTAATTCATTTGAGCATTGTTTAAAGTTCTACTTGCATAATATATCACATAAGGCTTACCGTTTCTTCTTTGACCCAATACTGCACCGACTGCATAATCACTCGCATCGCACATGATTTCAAATGGTAAAGACCAATCAGGAGGTTGCATGATAGGAGCTGATGTTAAATGTCGAATGATTTTATCAAAAGCATTTTGACATTCTTGAGTCCACTCAAATGCACTGTCTTTTGTTAAGAGGTTACAAATGGGTTTAGAGATTAAACTAAAGTCCTTTATAAACCTCCTATAAAATCCAGCATGTCCCAAAAATGAGCGAATTTCTTTAATGGTTTTTGGAGGGGGTAAATTGGCAATGACATCAACTTTTGCTTTATCGACTTCAATTCCATGAGATGACACGACATGTCCCAAAACAATTCCAGAAGTAATCATGTAATGACATTTTTCCCAATTTAAAATAAGACCTTTTTCCTCGCATCTTTTTAAAACTTTTTCCAAATTTTCAAGACAATTATCAAATGTATTCCCAAAAACAGTTAAATCATCCATAAAAATTTCCAAACAATTTTCAACCATGTCGCAGAAAATGCTTAGCATACATCTTTGAAATGTTGCTGGGGCATTGCATAAACCAAATGGCATCCTTCTGAATGCAAATGTTCCAAAAGGACATGTGAATGTAGTTTTTTCTTGATCTTCGAGTGCAATGGGAATTTGATAATAGCCTGAATATCCGTCAAGAAAACAGTAGTAGGGATGACCTGCTACTCTTTCTAAAATTTGATCCAAAAATGGTAATGGAAAATGATCTTTTCTAGTGGCGTCATTTAATTTTCTATAATCAATACACATCCGCCAACTAGATGGGACTCGACTTGTTAACAATTCACCTTTTTCATTTTTTATCACTGTGATGCCAGATTTTTTTGGAACTACTTGTGTTGGGCTTACCCACTTACTATCAGAAATAGGGTAGATAATTCCAACATCAAGTAGTTTGAGAACTTCAGTTTTCACAACATCTTTCATGTGTGGATTTAATCTCCTTTGTGGTTGTTGAGATGTTTTTGCATTTTCTTCTAAGTGAATTTTGTGTGTGCAAATTAGTGGATTAATGCCCTTAAGATCTTTTAGTGTCCAACCAATTGCATTTTTATGTCTTTTAAGCATATCAACTAATTTACCTTCTTGATTACTTGAGAGTTTGGAAGAAATTACCACCGGATATGTTTCATCTTCTCCAAGAAATGCATACTTCAATTCTTCTGGCAAGGGTTTTAACTCCAATACTGGTGGTTCGTCTTTGTTCTCATATTTTTCATCAAATTCTTTCTCTGATCCTGGTAACGAGTGATACCTGAAAAAATCGTCAAGATCAATTTCAATATTTTCTTTAACAGTTTCAATTGAACAAATATCTAATTGATCACGAGTACTCCCTTCTTGAATGTTTTCTTCCACAAGAGTTTCAATAAGATTTTCATCTTCACTTTCATCTCCTTTGTCATGTGGTTGCTTACAAAGATTAAAAACATTGAGCTCCAAGGTCATGTTACCAAATGACAACTTCATTATTCCATTCCTGCAATTTATAAGAGCATTAGAAGTTGCTAAAAATGGACGACCTAAAATTACAGGAATTGCATTACAAGCTTCAATAGGTTGTGTATCTAAAACTATGAAATCGACAGGATATACAAAGTTATCAACTTGGACCAACACGTCTTCTACCATACCTCTTGGCACTTTAACAGATCTATCAGCAAGTAAAAGTGTTACCGAAGTAGGTTTTAACTCGCCTAGATTGAGTTCTTGATAAACTGAATATGGAAGTAAATTCACACTAGCTCCAAGGTCAAGCAAGGCTTTTTTAATCTTTCGTTCTCCAATAATACACGAAATAGTAGGACAACCAGGGTCTTTGTATTTCAAAGCATTATTATTTTGAATGATTGCACTTACTTGTTCGGCTAAAAATGCTTTCTTTTTCACATTCAATTTTCTTTTCACAGTGCACAAGTCTTTCAAAAATTTGGCATATGATGGTACCTGTTTTATTGCATCTAATAAAGGAATATTAACTTTTACTTGTTTAAAAATATCATATATATCAGAATTCAAATTTGATTTTTTTGTATTTTTCAATGCATGAGGGAATGGTGGTGACACTGTCTGTTGAACCTCCTCTTCGCAAGTTATGGGTTCCACTTCCTTACCCTTTGGAGTTGATTTATCATCATCTTCACAAGGTTCAAGAATGGATTTTTCCACAACCTTACCACTTCGAAGGGTAATAACAGATTTTACCTGATCCATCGGTTGAGTTCCAGAAGTTCCAATTTGTGTATGATGATCCTTGGGATTAGGCAGAGGTTGTGAAGGAAATTTACCTTTTTCATGAACATTAAGTGCAGATGCAAATTTAGCAAGAGTATCTTTCAAGTCTGTCATGGTTTGAGCAGTTTGAGTATTGATAGACTCTTGCTTTGCAATGAAAGAATTCAATGTATCTTCCAAATTTCTTTTCGGCGGAGGAACATAAGGTGCATAATTTTGAAAATTTTGTTGATTTTGAAAATGTGGTTGCGGAAATTGTGCAGCATTATCATTCCTCCAACTAAAATTTGGATGATTTCGCCAACCTGGATTGTAATTTTGAGAAAATGGTTCAAAATTTGGCCTTTTGAAATTGTTCAAAACATTGGCTTGCTCATGGAGACATTCTTTAAAAGAGGGCAAAGTGGGACAATCTTTTGTAAAATGATCACTTGTATCACAGATGTGACACACAATTTCTTGAACAGATTTTAATTGACCATTCTTTTTCAATTCAAGTGCCTCAACTTTTCTTGCCAAAGAGGTAAATCTAGCTTGAAGATCATGTTCATCTTTGAGAGTGTACATACCTCCACCAGATGTAGGAGATTGAATCTTGTTTGATGGTTCGATTGTACCTATAGTGTCCCAATTTTGAGCATTTTCAGCTAATGAATCGAGATACTCAATTGCCTCGTTCGGATCTTTATCTTCAAATGTTCCATTACACATAAATTCAACCATTTGCCTATCTTTAGGTGTTAAGCCTTCATAAAATTGAGAAACAACTCTCCAAATTTCAAAACCATGATGTGGACAAAGATTAAGCAATTCTTTGTATCTATCCCAACACTGATAAAAAGTTTCTCCTTGTTTTTGAGTGAAAGTGATGATTTGCCTTTTGAAAGAATTTGTTCTATGAGATGGAAAAAACTTTTTCAAAAATTGTTGTTGCAATTCATCCCAAGTTCGAATGGATCCCGATCTAAGATTTTGTAGCCAAGTTTTAGCTTTATCTTTTAAAGAAAAAGGAAAAAGCTTAAGGCGAATGGTGTTCATGCTACAATTTAGATCATTATATGTGTTGCACACTTCTTCAAACTCTCGTAAATGCATGTATGGATTTTCAGAATCTAAGCCATGAAAGTTGGGTAAACGTTGGATAATACCAGGCTTAAAATTGAAATGAGATGCATCAGGGGGAAAAACTAGACATGAAGGTGCACTAGTACGTGTAGGATTCATGTGATCTCTAAGTGTTCTTCGTCTATCATGATCATGTTGAGATTGAATTTCATCTTCATTTTCTTGGATGGGTTCTTCCGCCATGTTTTGTAAAAATAAAGGGTTATTTCGAATGAGTCGACCACTAAGTGTACGTGACCAAATGCTCATGCAAATGCAAAACAAAAAGAAAAAAAAACACACAAAAGCAATTAAAAGAAAAATAAACTTTAAACAATATTAAATAGACTTGAAATTAAATTATACTTCCCCGGCAACGGCGCCAAAAACTTGTTGCGACTTTGATTGTTGCACTCCCAAGAGCAGGTTGTCCACAAGTAGTATAATTCGGTGAGTCCGAATATCGTATCCACAGGGAAGCTAAGGTAATTACAAGTCCACTACAATGTCTTTTTGTTTTTGTTTTTGTTTCTTTTTAATTTTAATTGAATCTTTAATGGGTAAATTTTAATTGTTCAAATTTAAATTTAAGTAGTTGAGATTAAAGGATCCACTCTTGGTATTTTAATAAAGTTAACATTAACGAACAATATTGAAATCCACTTAATAAAATGGTTCCAATATATTAAATAATCATATTTATATTATGTTATAAATTATAATCTTATAAGTACATAATATATACCAAAACTTATAAATGTGGTCAAGTATTTATTGTGCTATATATATTTGTAAACACTAAATCAAGGTTCCCACTTTAAATGGTTGGTAAAACCAAACAAACATTTAAATGGTACCAATAAATTAATACTATGATATATTCATATATAATAAATCAAGGAATCCAAGTTAAATAGTTGGTAAAACCAAACTAACATTTAAATGGTTCCAAGAATTTAATATTATAATATATTTATATGTAATAAATCAAGGCATCCACTTTAAATGGTTGGTAATACCAAACTAACATTTAAATGGTTCCAAGAATTTAGTGTAACATATAGCAACAATAAATCAAAACTCCCACTTATAAGTAGGATATAAAAATGCTTAAAGAAATAAATATAACATAAACAATAAATAATGATTAAATAATATAAAACATAGATTCTTACCTTTTAATAACCTTATTATCATGCCAAGAGCTTCACCTTATCATCTCAACTTTAGGAAGTTAGCTATTCATTATTCAAAGTGTAAAACTTTGAATATGAAATTAATATGCTAATTATATTTAAATGAATAAATAAAAGAAAAATATAGAGAGAAATATTATGAACTCAAAGATTTGTTCATAGAATGAGGGATATCTCAATACATTACAATGCACCCCTATTTATAGCCAAATTTGGGGAGACAACCACAAATAAAATATTATTTTTTACACATAAGTCTTCATTGGTGTTCCAAGAAATTAATATTATATTGCACATCACTTTTGACAAGCATCTTCTCCGAATTTTCTTCTTCACATAAAATGAAACATGTGGATAATTGAGTTGTCTAGTTGTGGTATTTTTTTCAGAATATTTGACCAAGTAGTTTGAGAGATATGGTCAAAATACTAGAGCATGGTAAAACTGCCACTCCTTCGGTAACTTTAATTGTTGCTTAATTTGATCCCAATTGTGAGAGGATTTTTATCTCATGCTTGCCACCAATATTGTAGATATTAACATCAACTTTCTACAGGTCCAAGAATCATCTTAATCCCATTTGCAACGCCAAGGTTATTCTTGTTTTATCGAACCTGTAAAAATAGTAAAAACTTATAATTACACAACAACTTATATTTTATACAATTTATTATAAAACATATAATATTTAAAAATTTAATAAAACAAAAACTATATATTTATATTATAAAACATTTAATTAATGTACAATTTTTATGTTTATCACATACAAACTTAAACATAAATGTCATTTAATCAAAAAAGTGTTTAAACATGTAGCTTGAACGTATAAACCATGTAAGCATGCAGGTGATAACATTAAAAACTAAATTTACAGACTTGAGGTTTGACGACTAAGCTCTTCGGAACTGACGGTGGCACAAACCTTTACTGGAACATTGCTCTGATACCAACTGAAACGTCCACTACTCGTTTTCTTAAAAAGTACTAGAAATTTTTTTATGTCCTATTAATTGGCCGAAATACATGTATATATATTTATAGAATATTTTTGACACCATTTTAAAAATAAACAACCAACCATGTTTAAAAATCCCAAGGAAATAGTTTAAATCATAAAATCGTCAAACGTTTGCGTATCCTAACTTAGAAAAAATTGCTAAATATATCAACCTCTCAAAACCACTCAAAAGCGTAATAAAAGTCGTAAAAATCTTTAATCATAAATCGTAAACATATGTGCAGAAAACTACTAGAGCTGGTTCTCGTGTTATGTGCACCTGTTGTCCAGCAAAGTCAATCATCAAGACCTCCATTATCATTATTATCATAATAACTTGCATCAATCACACCTAGTGAGTCTATACACTCAGCAAACCATAACAATGATAACAAGTAATACTTATACAGATCAAATGCAACAGTGAAAATATTTTAACGTAAAATAACATTTTCATAATGATGCATAAACTAAAACATAAACATTTTTCCTAAACATTTTCATATTATCACAAACTTATTCATATTCATCATAAACATATTCGTATTCATTATATTCACATCAACATATTCATATATGTATTCATTTTCGTTGAATTTAGATTGTTAATTGTGACTTTCGTATTCGTATTCGTATTCGTATTGGGGCGA
Source organism: Primulina eburnea (assembly GCF_022965805.1). Taxonomy (NCBI): domain Eukaryota; kingdom Viridiplantae; phylum Streptophyta; class Magnoliopsida; order Lamiales; family Gesneriaceae; genus Primulina; species Primulina eburnea. The sequence continues at coordinate 17,916,542 of NC_133107.1, forward strand.
TGAATCAATCTACATGTAACCACAATACTAGGCGACGGGGACATCAGCGGCACTCCCACCCGTCAACCGAGGCCTACGTATTAACATATCATTGTATAATCGTATCAGCGTATTAGTCACAATTACTTCACTTCTTTCAGCATTTCTATTTTCATCACTTACAAAAATTAAACATGCATATAACGTTTTTATTTTAAACAAAGCATGCAACATGTCTTTTGACATTATTATTCATCATAAAATTCCATAAACATGCAAAAAATTCATATTACCATATAAACAACATTCAGAACACTACCATAATATTTACTAATTTTCGGGTGTAAAATTACCGTTTTACCCCTAGATGTAAAATTTCATTTTTTGACATTTTCTTAATTCCGTTAACTCTAGATCATCCCAAATAATTATTTAAGCTTACATAAATTTTCTCGTATTTTATGTGGCTTAAATCAATGGCTTTTTATTTATTCTTTAATTATAACATATTAATGTGTTTTAACCCCGAATTAAATCAAACTTTAGTATAAAATTCCTAACTTAAAACTTAGAATTTAATAATTAATAGCACTCGTGAATCATGACTCGACCCCCGTGAGCCATGTTTCAAACTTTAAATCATCAAAGCCCTAGTTACCACCCTAAGTACTAACCCTCGAGCCATATTGGTTTTTCACCGAGCTAAACACGAACCGCCCTGAGCCAACTTCGAATCAGACCCTACTAGACCCTTAGAACCTTTAGGACTCGAACCCAAGCCCCAACCGTATCCACAAAAATCAGAAGCAAGCTATGGCTGAGCCTCCTACATGCACTAGGACTCTTCAAACTTGCTAGGACTCTAACCAACCGAGCTAGACCCTGACCCAGGCCCTTGTGCACCCTCTTAGGACCCTAACGACCTGACCTAGTCTAGCTCAAAGCCCTCTGGCTGAGACGATTTCCCCTGCGCGTGCTGCACACTCGCGCGATGGCCCTCGGGTGGAGTCCTAGGACTCCTTCCCAGCCGTGTCTCACGAGTCATAGCGTGGATAGGACTCGTTCCCTGACTCCACCATGACATTAACCCAGCCCTGGTCGCAACCCAACCAAGCCATGCATTGATTTCCCTTGAACCCGAGGACTATGACAAAACCGAGAAGATTTGGTTCTAGCTTGTTTGTTCTTGTGTACAGCGTGTTTGTGTGACTTAGGACTCCTTAAACCCGTGTAAAGACAACCCTTAAACAATCCCGTACTCATGATAGCTCCTTCATGAACATATAAATCATGTTTTGGATAAAAAAACCAAGCTTTAAAAGGTCATAAAGATGCATAAACGAAATTAATTAAAGGTGCAACTTGTTTCATGAAATTCATAGTCAAATACATATTATGGTGTGATAATGAGTAAAGGAAAGAGTATGACAAGTCTTTGAATATTTAATGCACGAATTTTCGTTGACGAATCGAAGAACAACGACGAGGAACCTTGGACGAATTTACCTTAAATGTTCAAAGATTTCCTCTTGATGAATCTTGTGTGTGTCGTGTGATGGTGGCGAAAAGGAGTCCTTGCAATTTGTTTTGGGTGAGGGTCGTGTGATAAGATTAGTTATGGGGTGGGTTTGTACTTTAAATAATTAATTAGAACACTAATATTAGCTTAGGCCCATTAACAAGATGAGTTAGGCCCATTAAGCCATTATTGCTTTTAAGAATTATTTTGTTTCGTAAAGTTTGTGAAATTATTCGCCGGGTTGTCAAAACATTTGTATTTTTGTTGAAAATTGTATGCCGATAAAATTATGTCTTGGCATATAAAATCACATCAAAACTCCTTATTTTCAAAAAAAAAAAAAAACATCAACCTTATTTTAAATAATTAAAAACAATTAACTAATAAAAACATTTTCCATTATTCAGCCCTCGGTCTCCGTTCCTCGATTGCATATCGAATAACCTTTAAAAATACAGTTTTTTGCATTCGTGTAGAAAAGTATATTTTAAATGTGTAAGCATGCACATGATATTTAATTCATTCAGTTAAAACTATTTAATTAAAATACATAAGAAATTTAATAACTTACATGCATATGGTTCACGTGGACCTTAAAATTTTCGGAACGTTACAATAATTCTTTTATTAACAGCAGTAAATCCACAATATCAAATATTTACCAGCCCAGTAATGTGTTTCTCTTTGATCTCTTTTTCGTTCTCCTCCTCATTTTTGGTTTTAACTAGAAGGTCACTGCACAAGTGAGAGAAAAAATTCTCTCAGTTTTGAAAAATATGTACATAATAGTAGATTTTGGCAAAAAGAAAATAATTTTGGAATAACAAAAATCAAGAATAGGTAATCAATAACAAGAATCCTATTTTTTAAGTACACTAAAATAACTATATTCTTCATGGTTAAACTGATATCAGTCCCTTATGTTTACTTATCTAAGTAGTAATACCTATAACAAGTAGTGTCCTAAACATGTATTCATTCAGCTGAGAACAGGAAAAAGTTTAGGGGGGTGTGAATAAACTATTTTAAAATTTTCTGAAAATTCTAGATGTCTTAACAATTATCAGCTGTATTATTTTTTCCTGAACGGCTAGATATAACTTAACCAAAAAGTGATTAAAGTACAAAAACAGTCCAGCTAGACTAGTGAAATAACATATTCAATGTAGAAAGTCTTTTAACAATGTGGCTAGAGAAATAAATAAAGACAGACAGAAATATAAAGTTCAAAGGAACACAAAGTTTTTGTATATGTTCGGAGATAACAACTCATACATCAAAACATCTTCCACATATGAATTAATTCATTAAAAAATTTGATTTATACGTTTGTTTTAAACATACTTTGTTTTGGGCGAGCACCGATGTGAAGTCCATCATAAAAGACATGAAGGTATTTGTAGTGTGTTGGTGTTCGGCCAGCTCTCTGCGTTGAGCCCGCGTATCTTGTTCCATTCGGAACATCCCATCTCTCAAACTGGTACGAGGGATCGATGGTGGTGGCAGCGGTTGACGTTTTCTGGCTCTTGGTTGTAATCTGCTCTAGCCTCTTGTCGTTCTAACTCGCTTCCAAAGCGCAAACGGTGTGCTTTATATACCGTGATTGGGGGGCCCTTGGCTTTCAAAACCTGTTCATCTGCACCCATTGCACACCGGCATGAAGACATAGTGCAATGATAGTATGTGGACAAGGGAGGCTGACGGTCATAACTCCCGTACCAGCACGCGTGATAAAACAGTTAATGAGCTTCCCCAGATCCACGGTCTTCCCAGTCATTATGGCGTAAATCAATGCCACTTTATCCTTTGTAATTTCTGTTTGATGTGATGAGGGCATGATTCGTGAGAGAATAAAAGATGCCCAACTGCGTGGGTCACGACGTAAGTCAGATTTCTTAAAAGTGACAGGGAGCCCTGATTCAAGCGCCACTCTGCACCTTCGATGCATAAGGTCCTGATAATCGCATTGTAATCCACTGTGGGGACTCAGACGCTAATCATGTTCTTAATCATTATTGGGACAATTTAATCAATTATAATAAACAGGGCCTATTTTTTTTTTTTATACAAATATCAAATGCGCAACGTAATGGAATACATTCTAATATACATGACAATATTAAAATTACAAGTCTTGTACTACATACATCAACTTAAACTAAGGTTCAACAACTAAATGTCCAGTGCTGAATCCTATCTACAGCAACGTCAAAGTACGTAGTCTCCACTCTAATCAGGATCTCTCATCATCTCCTCAACCCTGAACCTGTCCCACCTGTTGCCATGCACACATACAAACACGACAACAGCCGGATAACTCCGGTGAGAAATACATCCCAGTATAAATCAACGAACATGCAATCATATAACCAATATAAATCATGAAACAAATATCAGTAATATGTATCAAAATCTAAAACATAATCAATATAAAATCATTAATCAGACTCGTGACTCAACGTCTCATACTAGACTCAATCCTAGTCTAGGGATCCCGATTTCCAGACGTTGGCATTCCTATATCGAACATCAGTAATAGAAAAACTCCAATTCTATCCACTTCGATATAACCAAACATCCGGTGTCTTGACCTATCCGTCACAGACTTTGGCAATATCGCCAATTCACTATCTTGTGACAATGTGCAATGTGCCAGTGACGATTCCATCACTATCGGCACTTATGCCACAAAATCACTCGTCTAATACTCGTCTAATACATTCTTTCTATAAATCAATAGAACAAGCATATCAATTCAAATAAATGCACATAATAACAAGAAGTATGTGATTTAGGGAAACTCAAATATATCGTACTCGAGTCGTTCTCCCGGTACCACATTGACTTATGCCTTTCTTTTATTGTAGTACTGATGACGTTCCTGTCTAGAATTCAAAGTCTGTCAACACTCAATCTTGCAATGACAATATCAATAATATCATATCAATATACTGCTCAAATCTGATCAATCTGGATTTAACTCAAAATCAATGGCATAACGTCATAATCCCGATATCCCGGTCAATACAATCTCAACAGATATTAATTACAATCCATAGCCAATATCCAATACAATATGTAATCAATCAACCATCCAAATCTGACCAATATCAATCAATATATTATGAAAAATCATAACAATTCCATAATCAATCCGTTTCTCAATCTGACTTCGATTCTACGATGTCTAACATGCCAAGAACATCATATATGAATCATATTCGATTCCAGCAATATCATAATTTCAAGACATATCAAAATGTAACAAAACTTACGTCCAGTTGAAGCCTGCGTCGATAGGAACACATTACTGAAGTCGGATTCTAAATCGAATGGACGGATTTCTCGTAAATTAAATTCTAAAGTTAAGAACTCAAACTCTCTTCTGGATCTTCCTGTTCCTTTCCTCTGAAGGTTTGAGATATATATTGCATGCTCCCGGGGCAAGTGGCTTATTCCTTTACACAACATGTCTCACGCATATGCGCGACATCCCTCGGCACATATGCGCGAGACATTATGTCTCGGCGCGTAACTACACGGCAGCTCGCGCATATGCGCACCCACATTCGGCGCATATGCGCAAGGTCCTTAGCAATTCTTCACAACTCTCGGGTACCCTCGCGTACATGCGCGAATCCATGTCGCGCATATGCACGAGGTTCTTTTCCTACTCCGCGCATATGCACCCGGCAGGAACGCGCATATGCGCGAGGCTCCATCCTCAAACATAATTCTAATCTCCTTTCCGCCTATCCCGGTCTAATCTGTTCTATCTATAATCACATCAATTCATCAACAAATCATTTCAGATGAATAACGTAGCAAATCTCGAGCATTACATTTCTCCCCCCCTAAGATATGATTTTGTCCCACAAATCACCGACAATCAATCATATCAATACGAAGGAATGTATAATAGAAGCTGAATAAAATACTTACATCAATGGAATAATTCTGGGAATCTCTGTCTCATGTCAGACTTCGTCTTCTAGGTAGCTTTTTCGACACCGTGACGACTCCACTGAACTTTCACAAGTGGAATTGTCTTCGTTCTGAGCTGCCTTTCCTTCCGATCAAGAATCTGAATCGGCTTCTCGTAGTAGCTCAAAGTCTCGTCAAGCTCAGCCTCGTCTGGTTGCATAATATGTGAAGCATCAGGCAGGTATTTCCGTAGTAACGATACATGAAAGACATCATGTATCCCAGATAAAGAAGGCGGCAGTGCGAGTCGATAGGCACGATCACATATCTTCTCGAGAATCTCATATGGCCTAATGTATCGTGGAGACAACTTTCCTTTCTTGCCAAATCTGACAACTCCTCGGAAAGGTGAAATATCCAAAAATACTCGATCTCCAATCTCAAATACCAACGGTCGTCGTCTGATGTTGGCATATTTGGCATGTCGGTCTTGAGCTGCCTTCATTCTTTTCTGTATCAGCTTCACTTTCTCAGTCATATTTCTGATCATATCAGGTCCAATCTCAGGAACCTCAGAGATATCATTCTTTTCTGTATCAGCTTCACTTTCCGTACAACGCTTAGAATGAAGCCATCTCAATACTCGTCTGATAGCATTTTTATACGAAAATTCACAAAGTGGCAATGCATCCTGCCAATTAGTGCTAAAGTCAAGAACTACAGCTCTCAGCATATCTTCCAATGTCTGAATCGTCCGCTCTGACTGTCCGTTAGTCTGGGGATAATATGCGGTACTCAGATGTAACTTCGTACCGAGAGCCTGCTGTAAACTGTGCCAAAAATGCGAAGTAAACCAAGGATCACGGTCTGAAACAATTGACTTCGGCACTCCGTGCAATCTGACCACTTCTCTGACATAAATTTCGGCCATCGGGTCATGTCTGTATATCATCTTGTATGGAATAAAGCATGCAGATTTGGTCAATCGATCAATCACGACCCAAATCGCATCACAACCTTTAGAGGATCTTGGCAACTGCGTCACAAAATCCATGGAAATGTGATCCCATTTCCATTCAGAAATAGACAAACTCTGTAACAATCCTCCCGTTTTCTTTCTTTCTGCTTTCACATGTTGGCAATTCAGACACTTGGATACAAATTCAGTAACATCAGTTTTCATCTGTTTCCACCAATACTGTGTCTTCAAATCATTATACATTTTTCTGCCACAGGATGAATGCTAAAACAACTTCTGTGCGCTTCTGCTAGTATCTGCTGTCTCAAATCTGAAACATTCGGCACAATAATACGATTTTTCACATACAAAACACCGTCACGAACCTGATATTCTGATTGATGTCCGGCTCTGACCATAGCAATCGAATTCTGCACATTCTGATCAATTTTCCGTGCCTCTTTAATTCTCAATAGCAGTTCTGGTTCAGCTCGAATAGCGCACAATCTCAGAGGCTGACAATCTGTTTCAAAAGCTAATCCAGACAAACAGCAATCTTCTATCAAATTTGACACACCAATAGTCGATAAGGATAAAGAACATACCTTTCGACTTAGTGCATCTGCTGCATTGGATTTTCTTGGATAATACTTGATTTCACAATCGAAATCTTTCAGTAAATCAAGCCATCTTCGCTGCTTCATATTCAATCCGGACTGTGAAAACAGATATTTAAAACTTTTGTGATCAGAATAGATCTCAAACTTTTCACCGTACAGTAATGTCGTCATATCTTCAATGCAAAGACTATGGCTGCCAATTCAAGATCATGAATTGGGTAACGGGTCTCATGGGGCTTCAGCTGTCTTGAGGCATAAGCGATAACATGTCCTCGCTGCATCAAAACACAACCCAAACCTCGGTGAGATGCATCACAATAAACTACAAAATCACCAGTACCTGATGGGATAGTAAGTATCGGTGCACTGGTCAACCTCTTTTTCAATTCAAGAAAACTGGTCTCACATTCTTCAGACCATATAAACGGAGCATTCTTCTGAGTCAACTGAGTAATCGGCTTGGCAATGCTGGAAAAGTCTTTAATAAAACGTCGATAATATCCTGCCAAACCCATAAAACTGCGAATCTCGGGTACTGAAGTCAATCTCGGCCAAGAAATCACGCCTTCAACCTTAGTGGGATCAACTGATATACCGTCTCCAGATATAATATGCCCCAGAAATACAACATGTCTCAACCAAAACTTGCATTTCGACAGTTTAGCATATAATTTCTCAGCTCTCAGAATTTTCAACACAGTTCTTAAATGCTCAGCATGCTCAATCATATTCTTGAAATAAATCAGAATATCATCAATAAATGATCACAAAATCGTCCAGATATCTGTGAAAGATATGGTTCATCAACCCCATAAATACAGCTGGTGCATTCGTCAAGCCAAATGGCATGACAATAAATTCATATTGTCCATACCTGGTTCTGAATGCTGTCTTTGAGATATCAGAATCCCTGACTCTCAACTGATGATATCCAGATCTCATGTCGATCTTGGAATATACAAATGAACCATGTAACTGATCAAACAGATCATCAGTACGAGGAAAATGATATTTGTTCTTTACCGTTGTTTTGTTCAGTTGCCGGTAATCGATGTAAAGTCTCATAGAACCATCTTTCTTTCTCACAAACAGTACTGGAGTACCCCAAGAAGACACACTCGGTCTGATATACCCCTTGGCCAGTAAGTCCTCCAACTGTTCTTTCAGCTCTTTCAATTCAATCCGTGTCATTCTTTATGGAGCCCTCGAAATCGGAATTGTACCTGGCATCAACTCAATGTTGAATTCTATTTCTCGAATCGGAGGCAAACCAGGAATCTCATCTGGAAAGACATTAGCAAACTCACACACCACTGGAAAATCCGCCAATGATGGACTCGATTTCAGTAAATCAACTGAATAGAAAAGGAATCCATCCGCTCCTTTCTGTAATAATCGAGTCATATTCATAGCAGATATCAAAGGAATTCTGGCTCGAGAACCCTTACCGTAAAATTTCCACTCATCAGCCATCTCCGGTCTGAATCTCACAATCTTGTGGAAACAATCAACAGTAGCTCTGTACTTGGTTAACATATCGATACCGACAATACAGTCAAAATCAGACAACCCAAGCACAATACAATCTATCTCAATCTCATGCCCATCATACTGTAGCAAACAATATTTAACAAACTTTACTGATATCAAACTTGTCCCCAACAGAGAAGAGACAGACACTACAGTAGATAATAACTGTAGTGACCCGTTCCAGAATCACCTACTAATCAGAACTCAAGCATGCAAAATTAACATTTAAAACTGAATCAGGTAAACAGCGGAAAAACAGTAATACAACCCAATCGAATCTGTAAGTACAAAATACTTAAACAACCAGATCGAACTAAATATCAAGAACAAATACCAACAACTATAGTTCAACCTCTGCCAGCTCCCTGTCCACTCCCTCCTGGACCGCCCAACTTGAGACCTGCCCCATCGAATAGGGTGTCCAAAACAGAGATAAACCGAGGACGTGAGCATAAAACGCTCAGCACCGAAAGCATGAGTATACAAGACTATGACATGCATGTATGCAAAATGTACTGGATACCAGGATCTGGGTATAATGAAATACTGCTCAGGTAAATGACGTCAAGGTATGTAGCACTCTGCGCCGTCGCACCAGGAGGTGGCTCCCATACCAAAATAAACCTGTGGATATACCGGTGACCTGACCACCGTCGGCCAACGGGGTCCAACCATCCACAACAAACGAGGGCTGAGCACCCTCTCAACAGGCTATCTCAAAAATAGTCAGGCTCAACATGATTATGCAAATGCCGCATAATAAACCATGCATCATATGACAGATAATAATGCAACATATAAACATGCAACACATAGTAAAGCATACTCAATCCTGCTATCTCGGATAGTACTTTCGTACCTCAAATCAGTAGATCCTAGCAATCAGCCCTAGAATCAAGCCTGCGTCCGTAGTCAGCCCACTGATGCCGCTAGCTCCCAACTAGAGCACAGCTCCGCTACAAAACCAGTAGCTCCCCGCTAGTGCCTAAACCTCGGGAAAAGACTAGAAACCCATCAGAAACGACTAAAACGCTCTGGAACACTCGGAATTGGCGAGTAAAAAGTGAAACCTCGCGCCTCTATTTATAGACAACGATCGGAAGATCCGATCCACTTCGGAAGATCCGATCCGGCACACTTCGGACGATCCGAACCTTGCATGTCTTCCACGTGTCCAGACACCTGTCTTCGGACGATCCAAACCCTGATCGGACGATCCGAACCTTGCATGTCTTCCACGTGTCCAGCCACCTGTCTTCGGACGATCCGAACCCTGATCGGACGATCCGAACCCTCTTCAGACGATCCGAACCCGGTTCGGTCCTTCCGATCCCAACGAAATATAATTAATCCAATAATTAACTCAAATTAGGCATCGGGATACTACAATAACTCAATAGGCAATGAATGCATCAAAGCAAATCGCTCAGATATGAATGTATGCGATGCACCAGTATCTATCAATACATAAGCAGGGTAGCCAAAAATAAAACAGTTACCTGCAACAACATCGTCAGGTGCATCTTGAGCCTGCTCCTCAATCAAAGCAAACACTCTGGCCTGCTGTCTAGGAGGCTGGCTTACTGTCTGGCTTCCCCCTGGTCTCTGCTGTGACTGAGCTGTTGCTGGCTGAAAGGAGTGGACTGCAGCTGGTCATCTACCAGTCTGAGCTACTAATCCAGATGACCAGGCACCCTGGGTTCTCTGAGTTTCTCTCTGGGGACAAACTCGAGCAAAATGTCCATGTTTTCTACAGATACGGCAACTACCAAACACTCCTTGGCACTGCTAAGTGGAATGCTTCCCTCCAGAAGTGCTACAATAAGGTCCTGCATAATTCTGGCCCTGACCGGTCTGTCTCGAGCCACTAGAACTGGATGAACTGCTTCCAGATCTTTTGAACTGCTTCCCTCTAGCTTTCAGGAATTGTTTCTTTCCACCACTACTGCTGCCACTCTCAAATCGAGTAGGTGGTTGTTGTGGTCTCGGAGCCGGAGGCACAAACGAAGCTCCTCTCCGTCTCATCAGACCGGCTTCGGCTCCCTTCGCTCTATTCAAGGCATCAGTAAAGTTGTTCGGTCTCCCAGTATTCACCAAAGTAAAGATTTCAGGATTCAGGACATTAATGAACTGATCAGCAACGGCTTCGTCATTTTCGGCCACATGTGGAGCAAATCGTAGCAATGTAGAGAACTTGGTCACATATTCTTCGATATTCAGCTGGCCATGTCTAAAGTTTGCAAACCCTGCTCCCTTATCCTTCCTGTACGACACTGGAAGGAATCTCTGATAAAACTCAGTTCTAAATACATTCCAGGTAATAACTGTACCTCGATGCTCCAAGGCCCGTTTTGTTGTAACCCACCAGTTCTTTGCCACATCATGCAACTGGTGCCCTATCAGTTTCACTCTCCGATCACGGTGTAAACCAAGGACTCGAACAGCATCTCAATATCGTCTAACCAACTCTCGCAATCAACGGAAGTCTCCATGCCCTTCAGAGTCGGTGGATGGAATGATTGAAATCTCTTCAACAATGTCTCCATTGGTGTTGCTGTCACATCCATTGGAGGATTTGAAGTGCTACCCTGTTCCGGTACTCTTCGAGGAGGCATATAAGATTATCAAAAGAGTTAGCCATCACAATTAACAATTCTGTCTCAGTACCTTTCTGATCATCTTACCTCTGATCAAGAATTGGTTCTGATCCATTCTCAATATTACACATTACCATATCAAAATCAGATAATTCAGGTAGACTTGTATTAAACAGTAAATCATGCTAGCAATCAAAAGCAAGGAAAGAAAATTCAATCTACCCTGCTCACTAGCTTCTATCTCAATCTAAAGAATCTATCGCTCTCATACCACCTGTTGTTGGGACTCGGACACTAATCATGTTCTTAATCATTATTGGGACAATTTAATCAATTATAATAAACAGGGTCTAATTTTTTTTATATACAAATATCAAATGCGGAACGTAATGGAATAAATTCTAATATACATGTCAGTATTAAAAGTACAAGTCTTTTACTACATACATCAACTTAAACTAAGGTTCAACAACTAAATGTCCAGTGCTGAATCCTATCTACAGCAACGTCAAAGTCCGTAGTCTCCACTCTAATCACGATCTCTCGTCATCTCCTCGACCCTGGACCTGTCTCACCTGTTGCCATGCACACATACAAACACGACAACAGTCGGATAACTCCGGTGAGAAATACATCTCAGTATAAATAAACGAACATGCAATCATATAATCAATATAAAGCATGAAACAGATATCAGTAATATGTATCAAAATCTGAAACATAATCAATATAAAATCATTAATCAGACTCGTGACTCCACGTCTCAGACTAGACTCAGTACTAGTCTAGGGATCTCGGTTTCCAGACGTTGGCATTCCTATATCGAACATCAGTAATAGAAGAAACTCCAATTCTATCCACTTCGATATAACCAAACATCCGGTGTATTGACCTATCCGTCACAAACTTTGGCACTATCCCCAATTCACTATCTTGTGACAATGTGCAATGTGCCAGTGACGATTCCATCACTATCGGCACTTATTCCACAAGATCACTCGTCTAATACTCGTCTAATACATGCTTTCTATAAATCAATAGAACAAGCATATCAATTCAAATCAATGCACATAATAACAAGAAGTATGTGATTTAGGGAAACTCAAGTATATCGTACTCTAGTCGTTCTGCCGGTACCACATTGGCTTATACCTTTCTTTTATTGTAGTTCTGATGTCGTTCCTGTCTGGAATTCAAAGTCTGTCAACACAATCTGGCAATGACAATATCAATACTATCATATCAATATACTGCTCAAATCAATACCAATATGATCAATCTGGATTTAACTCAAAATCAATGGCATAACGGCATAATCCCGATATCCCGGTCAATACAATCTCAACATATATTAATTACAATCTATAACCAATATCCAATACAATCTGTAATCAATCAACAATACAAATCTGTCCAATATCAATCGATATATTCTAAAAAATAATAACAATTCTGCAATCAATCTGTTTCTCAATCTGACCACGATTCTACGATGTCTTACATACCAAGAATATCATATATGAATCATATTCGATTCCAGCAATATCATAATTTCAAGACATATCAAAAAGTAACAAAACTTACGTCCAGTTGAAGCCTGCGTTGATAGGAACACAGCACTGAAGTCGGATTCTAAATCGAACGGACGGATTTCTCGTAAATGAAATTCTAAAGTTAAGAACTCAAATTCTCTTCTGGATCTTCTTGTTCCTTTCCTCTGAAGGTTTGAGGAAATAAACGTTTAGTTATATATATTGCATGCTCCCGGGGCAAGTGGCTTATTTATTACTTTACACAACACGTCTCGCGTATAGGCGTGACATCCCTCGGCGCGTAACTACACGGCAGCTCGCGCATATGCGCTCCCACATTCGGCGCATATGCGCGAGGTCCTTAGCAATTCTTTACAACTCTCGGGTACCCTCGCGCACATGCGCGAATCTATGTCGCGCATATGAGTTAGGTTCTTTGCCTACTCCGTGCATATGCGCCCGGCAGGAACGCGCATATGCGTGAGGCTCCATCCTCACACATAATTCCAATCTCCTTTCCGCCTATCCCAGTCTAATCCGTTCCATCTATAATCACATCAATTAATCAACAAATCATTTCAGATTAATAACGTAGCAAATCCCGGGCATTACATCCACAGTCCCAGTAATCAAAGCGGCATACTCGTCATTTTCAAAACTCGGCAGATTATAGATTGCATTAATGGTTGCCGAATCGAAATAGACCAGTTGCCCTCATACCAAAACTCCATAGTCCTCGTGTTTGATTCTCAGATTAGCATAAAATTCTCGGACTATATGATAAACATAAAAATTGTACATTAATTAAATGTTTTATAATATAAATATATAGTTTTTGTTTTATTAAATGTTTAAATATTATATGTTTTATAATAAATTGTATAAAATATAAGTTGTTGTGTAATTACAAGTTTTTACTATTTTTTACAGGTTCGATAAAACAAGAATAAACTTGGAGTTTCAAATGGAATTAAGATGATTCTTGGACCTGTAGAAAGTTGATGTTAATATCTACAATATTGATGGCAAGCATGAGATAAAAATCTTCTCACAAGTGGGATCAAATTAAGCAACAAATAAAGTTACCAAAGGAGTGGCAGTTTTACCATGCTCTAGTATTTTGACCATATCTCTCAAATTACTTGGTCAAATGGTTTGAAAAAAATACCACAACTAGACAACTCAATTATCCACATGTTTCTTTTTATGTGAAGAAGCAAATTCGAAGAAGAAGATTTTCAAAAGTGATGTGTAATATAATATAATATCTTGGAACACCAATGAAGACTTTTGTGTAAAAAAATAATATTTTATTTGTGTTTGTCTCCCCAAATTTGGCTATAAATAGGGGTGCATTGTAATGTATTGAGATATCCCTCATTCTATATCTTAGAACACCAATGAACAAACCTTTGAGTTCATAATATTTCTCTCTATATTTTTCTTTTATTTCTTCATTTAAATATAATTAGCATGATAATTTCATATTCAAAGTTTTACACTTTGAATAATGAATAGCTAACTTCCTAAAGTTGAGATGAAAAGGTGAAACTCTTGGCATGATAATAAGGTTACTAAAAGGTAAGAATCTATGTTTTATATTATTTAATCATTATTTATTGTTTATGTTATATTTATTTCTTTAAGTATTTTTATACACTACTTATAAGTGAGAGTTTTGATTTATTGTTGCTATATGTTACACTAAATTCTTGGAACCATTTAAATGTTAGTTTGGTTTTACCAACCATTTAAAGTGGATGCCTTGATTTATTATATATGAATATATCATAATATTAATTTCTTGGTATCATTTAAATGTTAGTTTGGTTTTACCAACCATTTAAAGTGGGAACCTTGATTTAGCGTTTACAAATATATATAGCACAATAAATACTTGACCACATTTATAAGTTTTGGTATATAATATATACTTATAAGATAATAATATATAATATAATATAAAAATGATTATTTAATATATTGGAACCATTTTATTAAGTGGATTTCAATATTGTTCGTTAATATTAACTTTATTAAAATACCAAGAGTGGATCCTTTAATCTCAACTACTTAAATTAAAATTTGAAACAATTAAAATTTACCCATTAAAGATTCAAACAATTAAAATTAAAAACAAACAAAAACAAAACAAAACAAAAAGACATTGTAGTGGACTTGTAATTACCTTAGCTTCCCTGTGGATACGATATCGGACTCACCAAATTATACTACTTGTGGACAACCTACTCTTTGGAGTGCAACAATCAGAGTCGCAACAAGTTTTTGGCGCCGTTGCCGGGGAAGTATAATTTAATTTAAAGTCTATTAATTTCCTTTATAGTTTATTTTTCTTTATTTGAATTTTTATTGCTTTTGTGTGTTTTTATTCTTTTGCATTTGCATTTGCATGAGCATTTGGTCACGTACACTTAGTGGTCGACTCATTCGAAATAACCCTTTCTTTTTACAAAACATGACGGAAGAACCCATTCAAGAAAATGAAGATGAAATTCAATCTCAACATGATCATGATAGACGAAGAACACTTAGAGATCACATGAATCCTACACATACTAGTGCACCTTTATGTCTAGTTTTTCCCCCTGATGCATCTCATTTCAATTTTAAGCCTGGTATTATCCAACTTTTACCCAACTTTCATGGCTTAGATTCTGAAAATCCATACATTCATTTACGAGAATTTGAAGAAGTGTGCAACACATATAATGATCTAAATTGTAGCATGAACACCATTCGACTTAAGCTTTTTCCTTTTTCTTTAAAAAATAAAGCTAAAACTTGGCTACACAATCTTAGGTCGGGATCCATTCGAACTTGTGATGAATTGCAACAACAATTTTTGAAAAAGTTTTTTCCAACGCATAGAACAAATTCTTTCAAAAGGCAAATCATCACTTTCACTCAAAAACAAGGAGAAACTTTTTATCAGTGTTGAGATAGATACAAAGAATTGCTTAATCTTTGTCCACATCATGGTTTTGAAATTTGGAGGGTTGTTTCTCAATTTTATGAAGGCTTAACACCTAAAGATAGACAAATGGTTGAATTTATGTGTAATGGAACATTTGAAGATAAAGATCCAAACGAGGCAATTGAGTATCTCGATTCATTAGCTGAAAATGCTCAAAATTGGGAAACTATAGGTACAATCGAACCATCAAACAAGATTCAATCTCCTACATCTGGTGGAGGTATGTACACTCTCAAAGATGAACATGATTTTCAAGCTAGATTTACCTCTTTGGCAAGAAAAGTTGAGGCACTTGAATTGAAAAAGAATGGTCAATTAAAATCTGTTCAAGAAATTGTATGTCACATCTGTGATACAAGTGATCATTTTACAAAAGATTGTCCCACTTTGCCCTGTTTTAAAGAATGTCTCCATGAACAAGCCAATGTTTTGAACAATTTCAAAAGGCCAAATTTTGAACCATTTTCTCAAAATTACAATCCAGGTTGGCGAAATCATCCAAATTTTAGTTGGAGGAATGATAATGTTGCACAATTTCCGCAACCACATTTTCAAAATCAACAAAATTTTCAAAATTCTGCACCTTATGTTCCTCCACCTAAAAGGAATTTGGAAGATTTATTGAATTCTTTCATTGCAAAGCAAGAGTCTATCAATACTCAAACTTCTCAAACCATGAAAGATTTGAAAGATACTCTTGCTAAATTTGCATCTGCACTTAATGTTCATGAAAAAGGTAAATTTCCTTCACAACCTCTACCTAATCCCAAGGATCATCATTCACAAACTGGAACTTCTGGAACTCAACCGATGGATCAGGTAAAATCTGTTATTACCCTTCGAAGTGGTAAGGTTGTGGAAAAATCCATTCTTGAACCTTGTGAAGATGATGATAAATCAACTTCAAAGGGTAAGGAAGTGGAACCCATAACTTGCGAAGAGGAGGTTCAACAGACAGTGCCACCACCATTCCCTCATGCATTGAAAAATACAAAAAAATCAAATTTGAATTCTAATATATATGATATTTTTAAACAAGTAAAAGTTAATATTCCTTTATTATATGCAATAAAACAGGTACCATCATATGCCAAATTTTTGAAAGACTTGTGCACTGTGAAAAGAAAATTGAATGTGAAAAAGAAAGCATTTTTAGCCGAACAAGTAAGTGCAATCATTCAAAATAATAATACTTTTAAATACAAAGACCCAGGTTGTCCTACTGTTTCTTGTATTATTGGAGAACGAAAAATTAAAAAAGCATTGCTTGACCTTGGAGCTAGTGTGAATTTACTTCCATATTCAGTTTACCAAGAACTCAATATAGGCGAGTTAAAACCTACTTCGGCAACACTTTCACTTGCTAATAGATCTGTTAAAGTGCCAAGAGGTATGGTAGAAGACGTGTTGGTCCAAGTTGATAACTTTGTATATCCTGTCGATTTCATAGTTTTAGATACACAACCTATTGAAGCTTGTAATGCAATTCCTGTAGTTTTAGGTCGTCCATTTTTAGCAACTTCTAATGCTCTTATAAATTGAAAGAATGGAATAATGAAGTTGTCATTTGGTAACATGACCTTGGAGCTTAATGTTTTTAATCTTTGTAAGCAACCACATGACAAAGGAGATGAAAGTGAAGATGAAAATCTTATTGAAACTCTTGTGGAAGAAAACATTCAAGAAGGGAGTACTCGTGACCAATTAGATATTTGTTCAATCGATACTGTTAAAGAAAATATTGAAATTGATCTTGATGATTTTATCAGGTATCACTCGTTACCAGGATCAGAGAAAGAATTTGAGGCAAAATATGAGAACAAAGACGAACCACCCATATTGGAGTTAAAACCCTTGCCAGAAGAATTGAAGTATGCATTTCTTGGAGAAGTGAAACATATCCGGTGGTAATTTCTTCGAAACTATCAAGTAATCAAGAAGGTAAATTAGTTGATATGCTTAAAAGACATAAAAATGCAATTGGTTGGACACTAAAAGATCTTAAGGGCATTAATCCACTAATTTGCACTCACAAAATTCACTTAGAAGAAAATGCTAAAACATCTCAACAACCACAAAGGAGATTAAATCCACACATGAAAGATGTTGTGAAAACTGAAGTTCTCAAACTACTCGATGTTGGGATTATCTACCATATTTCTGATAGTAAGTGGGTAAGCCCAACACAAGTAATTCCAAAAAAATCTGGCATCACAGTGATAAAAAATGAAAAAGGTGAATTGTTAACAAGTCGAGTCCCATCTAGTTGGCGGATGTGTATTGATTATAGAAAATTAAATGACGCCACTAGAAAAGATCATTTTCCATTACCATTTTTGGATCAAATTTTAGAAAGAGTAGCAGGTCATCCATACTACTGTTTTCTTGATGGATATTCAGGTTATTATCAAATTCTCATTGCACTCGAAGATCAAGATAAAACTACATTCACGTGTCCTTTTGGAACATTTGCATTCAGAAGGATGCCATTTGGATTATGCAATGCCCCAGCAACATTTCAAAGATGTATGCTAAGCATTTTTTGCGACATGGTTGCAAATTGTTTGAAATTTTCATGGATGATTTAACTGTCTTTGGGAATACATTTGATAATTGTCTTGAAAATTTGGAAATAGTTTTAAAAAGATGCGAGGAAAAAGGTCTTATTTTAAATTGGGAAAAATGTCATTACATGATTACTTCTGGAATTGTTTTGGGACATGTCGTGTCATCTCATGGAATTGAAGTTGATAAAGCTAAAGTTGATGTCATTGCCAATTTACCCCCTCCAAAAACCATTAAAGAAATTCGCTCATGTTTGGGACATGCTGGATTTTATAGGAGGTTTATAAAGGACTTTAGTTTAATCTCTAAACCCATTTGTAACCTCTTAACAAAAGACACTGCATTTTAGTGGACTCAAGAATGTCAAAATGCTTTTGATAAAATCATTCGACATTTAACATCAGCTCCTATCATGCAACCTCCTGATTGGTCTTTACCATTTGAAATCATGTGCGATGCGAGTGATTATGCAGTCGGTGCAGTACTGGGTCAAAGAAGAAACGGTAAGCCTTATGTGATATATTATGCAAGTAGAACTTTAAACAATGCTCAAATGAATTACTCCACAACTGAAAAAGAACTACTTGCTGTAATATTTGCATTAGATAAATTTCGTTCTTATTTGATTGGATCAACGACTATTGTGTTTACTGATCATTCTGCTATTAGATATTTGTTGACCAAACAGGATGCAAAGCCACGACTGATACGATGGATTTTTTTGCTCCAAGAATTTGAAAATGTGATCAAAGATAAAAAAGGAACAGAGAATGTCGTAGCCGATCATTTATCGAGACTAGTAACAGGATCATCTTGTGAAATGACGCCAATTAACGATAATTTTCCTGATGAACATCTATTTTCAGTTACTACTACACCTTGGTTTGCTAACATAGTAAATTTTCTCGTGACAGGAAAAATGCCACCGCAATGGAGTTCCCAAGATAAAAGAAAATTTTTGAATGAGGCAAAAAACTTTTATTTGGATGATCCATATCTGTTCAAGTATTGTCCAGATCAAATTTTTCGACGTTGCATACCCGACAATGAGGTAAGTAGTGTCATAAAATTTTGTCATTCAGAAGCATGCGGAGGACATTTTTTTTCAAAGAAAACGGCTGCAAAAATCTTGCAGTGTGGATTTTATTGGCCCACTTTGTTTAAAGACACCCACGAAATCTGCAAGATCTGTGAAAATTGTCAAAAATTGGGTGCGTTTTCAAAATGAAACATGATGCCTTTGAATTCTATCATTGAAATTGAAATCTTTGACTGTTGGGGAAATTGATTTTATGGGACCTTTTCCACCGTCGTTTGGATACTTGTATATTTTAGTTGCAGTTGATTATGTTTTCAAATGGATAGAGGCAATTCCATGTCGAACAAATGATCATAAAATCGTCATCAAATTTTTAAAAGAAAATATTTTTAGTAGATTTGGAATTCCTCAACCATGATAAGTGATGGGGGAACTCACTTTATTAATAAACCATTTGCTTCATTAATGAAAAAATATGGTATTACTCACAAAGTAACTACTTCTTATCATCCTCAAACAAATGGACAAGTTGAATTAGCTAATAGGGAGATAGAGCAAATTTTGGAAAAAACTACTAACTCAAATAGAAAAGATTGGTCTCTGCGACTTAGTGATGCACTTTGGGCATATCGAACAGCTTTTAAAACATCATTGAATATGTCTCCCTATAGGTTGGTTTATGGAAAACATTGTCATTTGCCTGTGGAATTGGAACATAAAGCTTATTGGGCGATCAAAACTTTAAATTCAAGCATGGATGATGCCAACAAATTGCGTAAATTACAACTTAATGAACTTGATAAACTCAGAAATGACGCGTATGAGAATTCAAGGATTTATAAAGCAAAAATCAAGTCATTTCATGATAAAACAATTCTTAGAAAATCTTTTGAGATTGGTAAAAAAGTTTTGCTTTATAATTCTCGACTTCACATATTCCCAGGAAAATTACGATCAAGATGGACCGGCCCATATGTTGTAAAGCATGTATATCCTTATGGAGCTGTGGATATTGAAAATCCTAAAAATACTGATGTTTTTAAAGTGAATGGACAAAGGCTTAAACCATTTTTGGAAAATGAAATCTTTCAAGAAAAGTTTATTTTCCTTTTTGATCCTTAAATTTTTATGTTGCATTTAATTTTGTTTGTTTTTATTTCAGGTTTCTTTAATCTTTTTATTTCCCGGTTAAATGGCGGATAACGGTACTCCGTGACTCTCATAGTCGGTTAAATCAGTTTCCCACAATTGCTGATACAAAAATTAAAAAAAAATCATTTCTTTTCTTTTCAAAATGGATGAAATTCTCTCAAAAATTTGTAAATATTTTCCCTCTGTTTCTGAAAATGTTCTAAGAAAAATTTATGCAGGAAGGTGTGAAAGATTGAGATTGCTAATGCAAAAAGGAATTCCAGAAGATATTCGTCTTGTAATAGAAGCTAAGGTCCGATTAGGAGGAGAAGTTTCACAATCATTGCTCATTCGAAATTTGCCTGGATTAGGAAAAATCATTTATGCGAAAAAACGAAGGGCCAAAAGTTTAGGGGTTTGTCATAAGTGTGCGAGATGGACTTGTGACAAACGATGCAGATCTTTGGGATGTGTTTCTGTAGTGCCCAAAATTCAGTACACGTATAACCCATGCATTTATTTAAATTATTAAATCATTTCAATTAATTTTAAATGAGTTTTAGCGATGCATGATTTATTTAAATGCATTATTTTAAATTATTTATGTTTATGCGATGCACATTAAAACGTTTTTCAAGTTTCAAGTTTCAGGCGATTATTCGAGGCGGGATCGAGGAAAAGACCGGTGACGGTGTTGGCAAATTAAAATGTGGTATTTTATTTTAAGTTGAGGATGTGGAAATTTATTTAGTTATCAAGTTTTAATATTTTTAAATTATTACTATGTATTTAGAGATTTAAGAGTTTGAAACTTTAAAACTGGTGTGTAATTATTTTAATTGTAGAGTTTGATTAAATTAGTGTGTGTTAACTTTTTATTAGTATTTTAAATAGTTTATTTAGCAAGAGTTTCTCCTAATTAAAACACACACACACGTTACACACACTCACACACACTTACACGTTTTTACACACACTAAAACACACACAACACACACCAGTTTTAAAATTCAGATTTGTATTATTTTGAGAGAGAGCAAATTCTAGGGTTCTTCTCCCCATAGCAGCCGCCCCTCCTCTAGCAATTTCCAGCAGATTTTCGTTGGTTTCCTTCAAAGAAAATCGAGCCACCGTCGTCCCGGACCAAGCCTCGCGCCGTCTCCGCTTCGATATCGCTGTTTCGGTAAATTTACCATCAAAAGGCACGTATAATCTGTTCTTTCTGTATCGATCAGGTCATATTATGTGTTGCGTTGTTTTATGCGTAAAAATATGTGAGCGGCGTTCGTCGTTTGAGCAGAAATTGATTCGGATCGGTTTTGAATGAACTTTAGATCTAGAAACTCGTTTTTGCTGTTCCCGTGTAAACTGCGAATTTTCGGTGCATATTTTGAGAAAACTTTTAACTACAAAGTCGTAGAACGTTTCGATACCTTCGATTTTATATATGATTCGAAATTTTTGGACAAAAATTGAGTGAGTTATGACGTTTTTCGTGGGACTGCTCAAACTGCTATTTTTACGAAATATGTGTTCTTGAGCTTTTATTGTTGCAGGCTTCGTTGGGAATCGACGGGTGATCGTTGCTGCGTCTAGGTATGTATGGTATGATGTTGGACCATTATTTATCATGTCGTTCGGTATTGATAGGCACTCAAATACACTAGAAGTCGTAGGAACCGATTTGGTGTCAATTGCCACGTTTGTGAATTGTCTGTGTGCCGTATGGTGGACGTCATTGCTTTGGGGTGTTTGTATGGAGTTGTTTCTATGTGTTAGCATGTTAAGTTGTGCCTCGGGGTGTCGGTTCATAGTTCGTGCAACCGGGTCTAGAAAGTTAAGCAAAGCATGTACAAGAATTTTCGTAAGTTCGCGATCACAGAGCCTACACGGACCCTTACACGGACCCTGGCACGGGGTCCGGGCCTTTGTTCTTCCGGAGTGCTTTTTTCCAGAGTCTGCACGGACCCTAGCACGGATCCTAGCACGGGGTCCGTGTCCACCCTTTTCATGGATTCTTTCACCCGAGTCTACACGGACCCCTACCCGGAGGTAGGCACGGGGTCCGTGTCCCTTCTTCCTTCCGAGTATCACAGCACCGCACCTAGACGGACCTGTACACGGACCCGGGGTAGGGGTCCGTGTACTCACTGTTTGGGAAAGATTTGTAAGTTATTTTTGGGATTTGACGTCATGGTTTAGTGCAAGGATTTTCAAGGTCGTGTCATGGGAAATGTTAGAACGTCCTAAGTATTGATTGAACTTGAGAGTAAGTATGATTTCTACGTTTAAGTTATGCAAATTCATGTTAGTATGTGCAGCAACGGCCCCGATCAAAGTTCCAACGAATCCCTCAACGCCAAGTAAGTATGTATGACGTGCAAGAAAAATATTTTAAGTTTTTAAGGTATGCTAAATGTCTTGTGACCAATTTATGTTTAGGATTGGAAAGCGTTAAATTATGAACGGGGACCAATCCGCCCGTTAAATTATGAACGGGTTAGATCGTGGTTGGAAAGCGTTAAATTATGAACGGGGACCAATCATCCCGTTAAATTATGAAAGGGGATCTTATGTATGCGGCAGTGGATACGTCCCTGTCAGCCCAGTACTGTGGTATAGTCTGATCAGGCTCTTTTATGTTATGGGTCACTTGCTTTGAAACATGCTTCTACGCAAAATGATCAAGATATGTATGTTTACGTATGCAGTATGTTTATGAAAGTTTATGTTGATGACACGTCTAGTTATGCATGTACGTATGTTCAAGTTTGTTATGCAAGTTCAAGTTTCAAGTTATGTATGTCCTATTTTAAAGTTGCATGCGATTTTATTACATAGTACTAGTTATCCCAGTTTATACGTGTTGAGTTTTTAGACTCACTAGACTTGATCGATACAGGTGAGTATGTTGACGAGGAGGCAAGAGGGTGGTGACCAAGGGGCAGGCTTGGACTGAGCGGCAGGCTAAACCCGAGGGCCGCCCACGTTATTTTACGATTCTTTTTATGCAAGTTTAAAATACTCTGATGTTATGTTTCGTTTCAAGACTTTTGGAACAGTGTTTCTTTTCAGCAAATTTTATTGGTGATGTCGATTTCAAATATTTATATTGATGAAGGATGTAGTGACGACCGTATTTGATTTCATTTCCGCATTTCATTTAGTTTAAAAGAAAATCTTAAATTTTTCCGCAAATTTTAAGTAGTAAAGAATACGGTTCGTTAGAGTTGGTATCAGAGCGGTGTTCTTGTAAAGGGTTACGCCTACCGCCAGTCGCAAGAAGCTCACGAAGTCACACCTCAAGTCTGTAAGTTTAAAGTTTTGCATTATGTTATGTAGTAAGCATCAAGTTATGATTTCAGTATGTGCATGTTTTAAGTTTGATTTACGTGCATCATAAAATATTGATATATGTACATGCATGTTGGGTTTACGTGTTGGGTAATTCATTGGAACAGCATGCCTCCTAGAAGTTTGATCGACCGTGAAACAAGGGAGGAGGACAGAGAGCCTCGAGTTGAGGAGAGGGCCAATCCTCCACCACCGCCACCTCCAGATATGCAGGCTCAGATGCTTGCTGGTATGACGCAGTCCTTCGCACAGGTTGCGGGGAACCAGGCAGCAGTAGGCGCAGGGGCGAGGCCCCAACCAGAGGCGGTATATGAGAGGTTTCAGAGGATGAGTTCGAAGGAGTTTTCGGGTACTACTGACCCGATGGTCGCTGAGGGATGGATCAAGTCCATCGAAGTAATTTTCGACTTTATGGAGCTGGCATATGCTGATAATGTCCGTTGTGCCATCTTCTTATTGACTGGAGACGCCAGGTTATGATGGGAGAGCGCATCCGTGGCAGTCAATCTGCAAGTACTGCCATGGAATGGTTTCAAAGAAGTCTTTTACTCCAAGTACTTCACTGAGGAAGTACGAACCAGACTCACCAACGAGTTTATGACGCTGCGACAGGGAGACAGTAGTGTGGCCGAGTTTGTGAGGAAATTTGAGAGGGGGTGTCACTTCGTGTCCCTTATTGCGTATGATGTACAGGCAAAATTGAGACATTTCCTGAATGGTTTGCGGCCGATCTTGCGCCGCGACGTCCGAGTAGCTGGTCCCACTTCTTATGCAGTCGTCGTATCTAGGGCTTTGGCGGCGGAGCAAGACCAGCGAGATATTGAGGCTGACAGACAGGGCAAGAGGCCCTATCAGGCTCCACCGCAGCAGCAGCAGCATCAGAGGCCCCAATTTAAGAAGCAGTACCAGGGGCCGCCAGCAAAGAAGCCTTATCATGGACCACCAAAGGGCAAGGGTCCAGTTCAGCAGCAAGGGGCGCCTCAGAAGCCCGTTGCCTTCCCCGTGTGTCCTAAATGCAACCGTCAGCACCAGGGGCAGTGCTTGTATGGATCAGGCAAGTGCTTCAAGTGTGGAGCTACGGATCACATGCTGAAGGAGTGCCCACAGTGGAAGCAACCAACTCAAGGGAGAGTTTTTGCCATGCATGCTCAGGAGGCAAACCCAGACACTACACTACTGACCGGTAAACTTTCCTACCAAAGCTCAGTATTATTTTGCCTTGCATGTGGATTTTGGTTTAGGATTGTTAGTGTGCTAGTATTATTTTTCTTTAGTAACTTGAGATATTGGGTTCTTCTGTGCTTAAGGTTTATGTTAATAATTTTGGGATGTCAGTTAGTTTGTTGTGCTAACGTCTCTCAGGAAACATTATTATTAAGAGATTATCCACAACCGCATTGATAGACTTAGGAGCCACTCAATCATTCATATCGGAAACGTTTGCTAATCATCTGGACCTCAAGTCCATTGGCCTAGACGTGAATTTTTCAGTAACAGTCCCATCAGGGGAAGAGCTGTTAGCTACTAGTGTGGTCAGAGATATCGACCTAGAACTGCATGGCCACATAGTGTATGCAGATTTAATCCTATTGCCAATGCCAGAATTCGACATCATATTGGGAATGGACTGGCTGACTAAGAACAGAGTTCTTACCGACTTTCAGAAGAGATCAGTACTAGTCAGACCATTGGGTATGGAGCAGTTTCTTTTTGAGCCAGATAGATGGAGAAGCTTCCCTCGCATGATTTCGTGCATGCAGGCGAGGAGACTGATTTCCAGGGGCTGCCAGGCCTTCTTGGCGAGTATTATTTCAGCACCGGATGTGACTACTCCATCTTTAGCAGAAGTGCCAGTAGTCAGTGAATTCCCAGACGTCTTCCCAGACGATGTTTCAGGTCTTCCACCAGAGAGAGAGGTGGAGTTTGCCATTGATCTCATGTCAGGCACGGTGCCAATCTCTAAGGCACCGTATCGATTAGCTCCAGCGGAAATGTTAGAAATCAAGCAACAGATTCAGGAGCTCTTAGACAAAGAGTTTATCCGCCCGAGTTTCTCACCGTGGGGCGCACCAGTACTTTTTGTGAAAAAGAAAGACGGAAGCATGAGACTGTGCATCGATTACCGTGAGTTGAACAAGGTAACGATCAAGAATAAGTACCCGTTGCCTAGAATCGAAGACTTGTTTGATCAGTTGTAGGGAGCCACTGTGTTCTCTAAGATAGATCTTCGATCAAGGTACCATCAACTGAATGTGAAGGATGCAGATGTCCACAAAACAGCCTTCAAGACTAGATACGGACATTACGAGTTTTTGGTGATGCCGTTTGGACTGACTAATGCTCCAGAAATTTTCATGGATCTCATGAACCGAGTATTTCAGCCGTTCCTCGATCAATTCGTCATAGTATTCATAGACGATATTCTTATATACTCGAAGAGCCAAGAGGAGCACCGCCAGCACTTGAGGACAGTATTACAGGCTTTGCAGAGTCGCAAGTTATTTGCGAAATTCAGTAAGTGTGAATTTTGGTTAGAAAATGTAGCATTTTTGGGGCATATAGTATCTAGCAGTGGAATCGAGGTGGATCCAGCAAAAGTAGTGGCTGTCAAGGAATGGGTTGAGCCGAAGAATGCATCTGAAATCCGCAGCTTTTTGGGTTTAGCTGGTTACTACCGCAAGTTTATAAAGGGATTTTCGTCCATAGCGGTGCCACTCACTTCACTCACCAAGAAGAATGCTAAATTTGTGTGGAGTGATGAATGTCAGAAGAGCTTCGACACGTTGAAGCAAGCTCTTATTTCTGCGCCGGTACTAGCCATGCCATCAGGGCAAGGAGACTTTGTGTTATATACCGATGCATCTAAGCTCGGGTTAGGTGCAATATTGATGCAACGGGGTCGGGTCATAGCCTATGCTTCCAGGCAATTGAAAGTGCACGAGAAGAACTATCCGACTCACGACCTAGAGTTAGCCGCCGTTGTCTTCGCCCTGAAAATTTGGAGACACTACCTATACTGCGAGAAATGTCAGATCTTCACCGACCACAAGAGTCTCAAATATTTCTTCACGCAGAAGGAGCTGAATATGAGACAGAGACGGTGGTTGGAACTTGTGAAAGATTACGACTATGAAATTAGCTACCATCCGGGAAAGGCTAATGTTGTCGCAGACGCTTTAAGCAGAAAAGTGGCAGTTGTAGCTCAGTTATCAGTTCAGAGACCTCTTCAATCTGAGATTCAGAATTTCGGTCTAGAGATTTATCGTGAGGGCAGAGTTCCTAGGCTGTCTAATCTGACAGTCAAATCTGACTTGCTAGACTGTATCCGGACAGGACAGTCTTCAGACGAGCAGCTACAGAAATGGAGACTGAAAGATGAGGCCAGGGGCAGTGTTCTTTATACAGTGTCAGATGGGGTTGTGAAGTACAGAGGCAGAATGTGGGTGCCTAGTGGTGAATCGATCAGACAGGATATATTGACAGAGGCACACGCATGTCCGTATTCCATTCACCCAGGAGGCACCAAGATGTACAAAGACCTACAATTATTGTATTGGTGGCCAGGGATGAAGAGAGACATCCGCCGATTTGTGTCAGAATGCCTCACTTGTCAGCAAGTGAAGGCAGAGCATCAGAGGCCAGCAGGATTGGTTAAGCCACTCCCCATTCCCGAGTGGAAGTGGGAGAACATTACTATGGATTTTGTGGTCGGGTTGCCGAGGTCAGTCAGAGGATCGAATTCTATTTGGGTTATAGTAGACCGACTCACTAAGTCAGCACATTTTCTACCAGTGAAGACGACTTTCTCCATGACTCAGTACGCGGAGCTATATATCAGGGAGATAGTCCGTCTACATGGATTCCCAGTTTCAATTGTGTCCGACAGGGACCCGAGATTCACATCGTCCTTCTGGAAGAGTTTGCATGCAGCCATGGGGACGAAGTTGCTTTTCAGTACAGCTTTTCACCCGCAGACAGATGGCCAGTCTGAGTGAGTGATTCAGATTTTAGAGGATTTGCTGAGAGCCTGCATGATTGATTTCCAAGGAGCTTGGGAGTCTAGACTACCTCTAGTGGAGTTCACATACAACAATAGCTTCCAATCATCTATTGGAATGGCTCCCTATGAGGCGTTGTATGGGAGGAAGTGCAGATCACCAGTTCATTGAGATGAGGTTGGTGAGAGAGCAGAGCTTGGGCCAGAAATAGTTCAGCAGACTGCCGACGTGGTGGTCAAGATTCGTGACAGAATGAAGGATGCCCAAAGCCGTCAGAAGAGTTATGCTGATAAGAGGAGGAGAGATCTCGAATTTTCAGTGGGTGATCACGTTTTCGTCAAGATAGCACCCATGAAGGGTGTGATGAGATTTGGGAAAAGAGGCAAGTTGAGTCCGAGGTTTATTGGACCGTTTGAGGTTTTGGACAGAGTTGGGACACTAGCTTATCGTGTAGCCCTTCCGCCGAATCTGGTCGGGGTGCACAATGTGTTCATTGTCATGATGCTGAGAAAATATTTGGCTAATCCTTCTCATGTTCTGAGTTATGAGCCGCTACAGTTGACTCCAGACCTGTCTTATGAGGAGAAACCAGTCCAAATCCTAGACGGACAGGAGCGCAGGCTTCGGAACAAGACGACTAAGTTGGTCAAAGTTCAGTGGCTGAATCAATCAGTGGAGGAAGCCACTTGGGAGTCAGAGGCCGACATGAGACTTCGC
Organism: Primulina eburnea; assembly: GCF_022965805.1. Classification (NCBI taxonomy): domain Eukaryota; kingdom Viridiplantae; phylum Streptophyta; class Magnoliopsida; order Lamiales; family Gesneriaceae; genus Primulina; species Primulina eburnea. The sequence goes on from NC_133107.1 coordinate 17,945,000, forward strand.
TACCCGGAGTTGTTCGGTAAGACTTAATTTCGGGGACGAAATTTTTATAAGTGGGGGAGGAACTGTATTGCCCAAAATTCAGTACACATATAACCCATGCATTTATTTAAATTATTAAATCATTTCAATTAATTTTAAATGAGTTTTAGCGATGCATGATTTATTTAAATGCATTATTTTAAATTATTATGTTTATGCGATGCACATTAAAACGTTTTCAAGTTTCATGTTTCAAGCGATTATTCGAGGCGGGATCGAGGAAAAGACCGGTGACGGTGTTGGCAAATTAAAATGTGGTATTTTATTTTAAGTTGAGGATGGGGAAATTTATTTAGTTATCAAGTTTTAATATTTTTAAATTATTACTATGTATTTAGAGATTTAAGAGTTTGAAACTTTAAAACTGGTGTGTAATTATTTTAATTGTAGAGTTTGATTAAATTAGTGTGTGTTAACTTTTTATTAGTATTTTAAATAGTTTATTTAGCTAGAGTTTCTCCTAATTAAAACACACACACACGTTACACACACTCACACACACTTACATATTTTTACACACACTAAAACACACACAACACACACAAGTTTTAAAATTCAGATTTGTATTATTTTGAGAGAGAGCAAATTCTAGGGTTCTTCTCCCCAAAGCAGCCGCCCCTCCTCTAGCAATTTCCAGCAGATTTTCGTTGGTTTCCTTCAAAGAAAATCGAGCCACCGTCGTCCCGGGCCAAGCCTCGCGCCGTCTCCGCTTCGATATCGCTGTTTCGGTAAATTTACCATCAAAAGGCACGTATAATCTGTTCTTTCTGTATCGATCAGGTCATATTATGTGTTGCGTTGTTTTATGCGTAAAAATATGTGTGCGGCGTTCGTCGTTTGAGCAGAAATTGATTCGGATCGGTTTTGAATGAACTTTAGATCTAGAAACTCGTTTTTGCTGTTCCCGTGTAAACTGCGAATTTTCAGTGCATATTTTGAGAAAACTTTTAGCTAAAAATTCGTAGAACGTTTCGATACCTTCGATTTTATATATGATTCAAAATTTTTGGACAAAAATTCAGTGAGTTATGACGTTTTTCGTGGGACTGCTCAAACTGCGATTTTTACGAAAATATGTGTTCTTGAGCTTTTATTGTTGCAGGCTTCGTTGGGAATCGACGGGTGATCGTTGCTGCGTCTAGGTATGTATGGTTTGATGTTGGACCATTATTTATCATGTCGTTCGGTATTGATAGGCACTCGAATATACTAGAAGTCGCAGGAACCGATTTGGTGTCAATTGCCACTTTTGTGAATTGTGTGTGCGCCGTATGGTGGACGTCATTGCTTTGGGGTGCTTGTATAAAGTTGTTTCTATGTGTTAGCATGTTAAGTTGTCCCTCGGGGTGTCGGTTCATAGTTCGTGCAACCGGGTCTAGAAAGTTAAGCAAAGCATGTACAAGAATTTTCGTAAGTTCGCGATCACAGAGCCTACACGGACCCTTACACGGACCCTTGGTACGGAGTCCGGGCCTTTGTTCTTCCGGAGTGCATTTTTTCCAGAGTCTGCACGGACCCTGGCACGGATCCTGGCACGGGGTCCGTGTCCACCCTTTTTCATGGAGTCTTTCACCCGAGTCTACACGGACACCTACCCGGAGGTAGGCACGGGGTCCGTGTCCCTTCTTCCTTCCGAGTATCACAGCACCGCTCCTAGACGGACCTGTACACGACCCCGGGGTAGGGGTCCGTGTACTCACTGTTTGGGAAAGATTTGTAAGTTATTTTTGGGATTTGACGTCATGGTTTAGTGCAAGGATTTTCAAGGTCGTGTCATGGGAAATGTTAGAACGTCCTAAGTATTGATTGAACTTGAGAGTAAGTATGATTTCTACGTTTAAGTTATGCAAATTCATGTTAGTATGTGCAGCAACGGCCCCGATCAAAGTTCCAACAAATCCCTCAACGCCAAGTAAGTATGTATGACGTGCAAGAAAAATATTTTAAGTTTTTAAGGTATGCTAAATGTCTTGTGACCAAATTATGTTTAGGATTGGAAAGCGTTAAATTATGAACGGGGACCAATCCGCCCGTTAAATTATGAACGGGTTAGATCGTGGTTGGAAAGCGTTAAATTATGAACGGGGACCAATCAGCCCGTTAAATTATGAACGGGGATCTTATGTATGCGGCAGTGGATACGTCCCTGTCAGCCCAGTACTGTGGTATAGTCTTATCAGGCTCTTTTATGTTATGGGTCACTTGCTTTGAAACATGCTTCTACGCAAAATGATCAAGTTATGTATGTTTACGTATGCAGTATGTTTATGAAAGTTTATGTTGATGACACGTCTAGTTATGCATGTACGTATGTTCAAGTTTGTTATGCAAGGTCAAGTTTCAAGTTATGTATGTCCTATTTTAAAGTTGCATGCGATTTTATTACGTAGTACTAGTTATCCCAGTTTATACGTGTTGAGTCTTTAGACTCACTAGACTTGATCGATGCAGGTGAGTATGTTGACGAGGAGGCAGGAGGTGGTGACCAAGGGGCAGGCTTGGACTGAGCGGCAGGCTAAACCCGAGGACCGCCCACGTTACTTTACGATTCTTTTTATGCAAGTTTAAAATACTCTGATGTTATGTTTCGTTTCAAGACTTTTGGAACAGTGTTTCTTTTCAGCAAATTTTATTGGTGATGTCGATTTCAAATATTTTTATTGATGAAGGATGTAGTGACGACCGTATTTGATTTCATTTCCGCATTTCATTTAGTTTAAAAGAAAATCTTAAATTTTTCCGCAAATTTTAAGTAGTAAAGAATACGGTTCGTTACAGTTTCCAATAACAGAGAAGATAAAATTGGTTTCATTAAGAATGGGCTGAGTAAGGAGTCTTTAGATAACATCTTATTGACTCTTGAGATGCATTCTAGTGGACATGTGCATATTGAACTTCTCCGTTTATGGAAACAATTCCAAGATGAGCATCATAGTCTTGGGAATCCGACTAAAAAAGACCATGTTTGCCAATTTATAAGAAAATTGGATGGGAAGCATATCCTCGACTCATAGAAGGCGTTGGAGCCGTTTCTGAACGTAAAACCAGAGGAAAATTGTGAGCCACAATCACACTACTGTTTATATGCATGTGTGTCATTATTGTTTTTACTATTTTTTTTGTTTACAGCTGTGACCCATAGTTTTGTTATGATAACATATTACCCCTATAAAATCTCTCATCTTTCTCTCTATTTTCGTAGACAAAAAAAAGAAAGTAAAAACATGGCTTGATCCTCTACACAAACATTGAAAAATATTTATGTATTTTGTGGGTCGAGTCCTGGAAAAAATGAAGTGTTTGTAGAAGCAGCGAATAATCTTGGAAAGATATTGGCTGAGAGAAAAATTCACTTGGTATATGGGGGAGGTAATATTGGGTTAATGGGATCTGTTTCAACACTGCTCATCTTAGAGGTAGTCAGGTTTTGGGTAATATTTCCTTCAGCTAAAATTCCTACAGCTTTAGCGGAAGGAAATATTACAGGTGTTACGATTGGGGAGGAATTAAAAGTTTCTTCTATGTATGAAAGAATCACTCAAATGATTGAAAATTCTGATGCTTTTATCGCACTACCAGGTGGTTTTGGTACATTAGAAGAAATTTTTCACACTGTTTCTTGGGCACAACTTAATATCCATAATAAACCTGTGGGCTTGTTGAATATCAATAATTATTACGATAGTTTGTTGACATTTCTTGATAAAGGTGTGGAACAAAATTTCATTTCAGAAAATTCACGACTGATGCTCATTTGTGCTTCGACTGCCGACAATTATCTGATAATTTGGAATCTTTTGTTCAAAAGCATGATCCGATGATAACAAAGATCAATTGGTCGCAATCAAGCAGTAAGAAAAGAAAGTTGGATCATTGATTCAAAAGTCGTGGACTGGTTTGCGTTTGTTTCAGTTTGTTATCTTCAATAAAATTCCAGGTGATATTTCTTTTATTATGTACTCTTTATTAATAGTTATTTTGACATTAGGGCAATGTCATATTCTGATTGGGGGGAGAACAAACTTATATTTTAAAAAAAAAATTAATCTATTGCTAATCCTGAAGCATTCAAAATAGTTGAAACAGACGCCTCTGATATTGGATATGGAGGAATACTTAAACAAAAATTAGATAATACATCTAAAGAAATTCTTGTGAGATATACTTCTGGAACTTGGAATAATACTCAAAAGAATTATTCTACAATAAAGAAAGAAATTCTTTCAATTGTTAAATGTATTACAAAATTTGAAAGTGATCTTTTAAATAAGAAATTTTTATTAAGGGCTGATTGCAAATCTGCTAAAAATATTCTTTTAAAAGATGTTAAAATAATAGCATCTAAACAAATATTTGCTAGATGGCAAGCTATATTAGCATGTTTTGATTTTGATATTGAACATATCTCTGGAAAATCTAATTATTTACCAGATTTTCTAACCAGAGAATTTTTGCAGGGATCAACCTTGGTAGACGGTTCTAAAGA